>NW_015386753.1:360434-377205 GCF_001527695.2 Protobothrops mucrosquamatus
TTCTCACCTACATCGTCCATATAGGACGACTCGGGAACTCAACTCCTACCCCGGGCAGCTCACCTATCCCCTTATGCCCAGGGGAAAGGTATCAAGCCGTTTGACAGCTGGTGCTGGCTGTCAAACCGGCTTTTACGCGAAACAGGCGGGAGGCAGCAAACAGCTGCGACCGACGAAGTCGCCTGCCACCGGAAGTCTCCTGGTTTTAGTCAGATCTGAAACATTTTCCTAATTGGCAACAATTAAAGGTAGAATTTAAGGATAAATTGCAAAACTGTTTTGTGGATTATAGCTTTCTTTATCATAGTCAAATTTAATTCGTGGACTGATTGCCCTGGTTTAGGGTGCCCTTCTACAATCAAATGAAATTAGAGGCAGGAATGTTTAGTGACAATACCATCCTCCTTTTCCTCATTCTACAAAGTCAGATGTGTTTGTGTCCTACCAAAATTTAATTGGGTGGCTTCCAGATGTATGGGGAAAATTCTTGGAGTTCCCAGCCAGGAAATCTAAGAATTGTAATTTATTATTCTTGGAAGCAATAGGCTAGGGAAAACTTGGTGCAGTGTAGGACCTGCACCAACAAGTCTACATTTAAGATTTGTGATAAAATCTTTAATTAGTACAGATGGAGAATGCTTGAGGAACTAAGGAAAATAGATGTTTGTTCCCTGCCTCCCCCAGCATTCCCACTATGTTTGAGGTGGGAGATGGTTTCTCAGTGGAGATGCCTGATGGGTTGGCTTGAGTTTTCTCCTATTTTTTCCTCCTCATTTTGGTTCTTATTCTTCAGCGTTTCCCAGTGACTGTTGTAGCTGGTAGTGATACTGCGCAAGAGATAATGTCAGCTTTGGACAATTAGTCTGTCCTGTATACCGCTAGTCTATCTGCAGGCCCTGAGGAAAATGTTGACATGGAACATTTCTCTAAAAATACTGGTTATGAACAAATTGTCCCTTGTGTAAAGAAAAACTTTTGGACTCAGAACATAATGTTACAAACTTCAAAGCAGGACCTTCAAGGTACAAAAAGTGATGGAGGTCATAGGCCTTAGGCAAACTCAGACCTTTGGATCACACTTTCATTTAATGGCAGTCCTATCAGATATATCTTAGACTGCCTGTCAGTCAGTTCTGGTGGATAGTATTTGACTGGGATTTGGAACAGTGAGTTGAGATTCCCACTGATTTAACCCTTCAGGCAGCTTTATAATTGCCCTTTGAGTATTGATTAATCTAAGGGCCTCTGCAAGGATTAGTGTGTGATGATTGGATAGTAGAGCTGCCAATTAAAATCTGGGAATGCTAGTTTATATTTCAGCTGGAGATGTGAATTGTGAGAGATATTTGGGCTGTCTGAATGGAAGGCGAGGTGCGACGATGGCTCAGAGTTTTAACAGGGCATCTTCAGGGGCCGGGAGGGCAAAAAAGCCACGATAGCACATGTGACTGTGTGATTAAAGCCTTGTATAGTTTTTTACACACACCACATTGCAAAATGCACATATAAAGGGGGCAGGGCTACAATAATGTGGCCATGACCCCCATCTTGGTTTTTTTGACCTACCTACTCTTTTAGTCACCCTTGGGGTTGCAGGTTGCGAATACCAGCATACTAGTAATGAGCCATAGGCACAACTGAATCCAGGAAGTGAACTGTAAGCAGAAGTCAGGGCTGAAGAACAACTGGCAGGCAGAGAAAGCTAGAAATCTGGAAAGGAAGGCATTGAAGACTCCACATACAGAAGCATCCAGGGACTACCCAGGCAGATCATTTTTCCACCAGCTACACACTCTGTGGTCCAGTGTCTATTCTTACCATTCAGCTACATTGGATATATATTTCACTTGTTATTTATGAAGTTTATATTATCTCTAGAACAGTTTAATATTCCTATAAAATTTTCAGCATCAAAGTTACCATTTTTTTTGTAATGAACAACTTCTTATTTTAAACCTTTTTTTAAAAAAATTCCAGGATAATCATTATGCTGCTTGAACAACGTATAATGTAAACATATCACGGGGTGAATAGTGTTTGATTAATGGAAAGCAGAAAAGAGGAGAAGGAAAAACTAGTCTTGGATTGAATTCATTGCATTGCAATTTTTTTCCTTTGTCCCTCTTCCTTCCTTCCTTCCTTCCTTCCTTCCTTCCTTCCTTCCTTCCTTCCTTCCTTCCTTCCTTCCTTCCTTCCTTCCTTCCTTCCTTCCTTCTTTCCTTTCATTAGGTATTGGCGTCGAACCCTGGGCATGCAGGTGAAATATGTACATAGTGGTGATTATCAGTTTTGCTATTCTTACCGAGGGAGACCCAGCCACAGACCATCTGTCCTCATGCTGCACGGGTTCTCGGTTGAAAAAGATATGTGGGTTTCTATAATCAAGGTATGCTTCTGTTTCTCTGATGGTAAAACAATTCAATCTTGGATTTCAAGTGTCACCTGAACAATGGATCTTCAGTCCTTTGTGTGTGTGTGTTTGTATGTGTGTGTGCAGCTGACCTTTATTGTACTAAATGTGCTTATTGTGTGGACCATGCAATTATCTTGTCTTGCAATGGGATGACTGAAATTAACATGGAATATTTCTGTTAGAACAATAGATATTTCTGTTAGAACAGTTTGTATCCTCAGAAATAGTGTATGAATCAACCCTAGGGTTAAGATAATAGATATTTTGTTAGGATGGTCACTACCAAAATATCTTTGCTGTCTTCACCCATTTACTAAGGCAAATACTCCACAGTTATTTGATTCTAATAGGACTGGAACCCACTCTTCCACATACCTATAGATGGGACTAGTTTTTGCTGAGTTGGAAATAAATTATTGATGTTGAGCCTGGAAAAGAAAACACACCAACTTAGTTCTTGGGCCATAAAATCTATTTAATATGTCTTGAAAACTGCCATATGTTTGGGCACATGGATTCTCAGAAAGAACTTGAGGTTGATGAAGAGCTTGTGACTGTGCTTTCTCTTGTAAGAAGACTTTTATGTTTTACAGTACAGGAGGAGACACTAAAGGACCACATGTGGCCCACAACCCTGGAATGGATCCTCATAGTGGGAGAGAGTTGCCATTTCCTGTTTTACAAGAATGCTTTGTGCTGAGCCAGTCTGTGGTCAAAACAAGGCTGTTCAACTCCATGGACAGATTCTCGTGTTGTGCTAGGCTAACATATAGTTTGCTTAATTTTGGCTTAGCTTGTTATACAAACCCAGCCAATTACAGTTGTTTGCAATAAACCATTGTTGAATAAACGGTAGCTTAATACAATGTGTAAACCAGGATTGTAATAATGTAATAATAATAATAATAATAATAATAATAGTAGTAGTAGTAGTAGTAGTAGTAATAATAATAATAATAATAATAATAATAATAATAATAATAATAATAGTCATACTGGAATGTTGCTTAAGTTCGATTTTGATGATAAAGTATCTTGTGCTTGTGCTTGTTCTCCACAGTTTCTTCCAAAAAACCTTCACTTGATTTGTGTTGATATGCCAGGTCATGGGGATACTACTCGGTCATCTCTTGATGACTATTCCATATATGGACAAGTGAAAAGAATACATCAGGTAAAATGTGCAGAAGTTGCCCCTACATTGTTGCAGTCTTGTGGTTTCTTAGAGCTTCCAGTTTTGAAGTAATTAAAAATGAACGGGGAGGTGTGTTTTCTATTATATTTGAGGGGGGAAAGGCTACCAAGATTCCTCTATCTGGTATTTTCTCTATGCATTGGACTACTTTGTTGGGGAATAAGGGAGCTTAACTGTATTAAAGCCCAGTTTAGTTCAAGTGTCGCAGAAGCACAGCATAGACTCCAGACTCCGGGTTGTCAAATTTTTCCTCTGAGGAGATTGTGGCTTTATTTTTTGTGTGTCATAAAATAAACAATCTTTGCTGTTTATTACATACTTGAGCAATATTGAAGGTCACTCTTTCCAACACGTGTGCCAGTGTCTTCCTCCAGTTCTGATTTCTGGCTTTTCCACATGATACATTTCAGTCAGAAATGCAAAAGCACTGTCACCTCTTCTCAGTTCTCCTGTTCATACAAAATCTATAATTAGTCTTCCGGGTAGAACTTGTAGCACTTCGTAAATTATTTAAGATGCCACTTTGGAAGTCAGTCAGTGCTCTTGGGAGAGAGCTGTATCTGACATTTATTTATAGAGGAAACTTTTATGGCCACCTAGCTTATGCATAATCATCCTAGGCAGAAATATTCCATGAAAATAAAATAAACCCACAAAATCTCACAAAAGATATTGTACTCTCACCATAGTGGCACAGCATCCCACCAATTTGCTGGGCTCACTTCTGTCCTAGCCAGATGCCAGGGCAAAGAGACAGGTCTTTACAGCCCTCCAGAAGATTAATAGCATGGGGGGTGTTCCAAAGGGCTAGAACAGCCAGATGTCATGGGGGGTGTTCCAAAGGGCTAGAACAGCCATGGACAAGGCAAGTCTCCAGGTCAGTACTATATAGCCTACCCCAACTTTTTTGAGAAGCTGCTGGGCCAGGAAACTATGGCAGGAGCCAGTGAAATTGATGCGCCTCTGAGCAGCCATTTTAAATTTCCCACAATGGCTGTCTTTTGCTGCTTCCAAGCAAACCTACAACTAAGGGGCGGGACTGTCATTATCAGAGAAAATGAGCGGAGATACTTGTAAGCAGTGGGGCAGGAGTCACAGTGGCTCTTGACTTGAGCACCACACCACTTGCTTGTCAATGGTGAAACTCCAAAAGTGGGTGGGGCCACTTTGAATTTATTATTTTTAAATAGATTACTTGCCCTACAAAATATCAATAAGCAAATAGAAATGCTGCATCTGTTTTTCATACCTGTTCCTTCATTTTTTTTAACGAAAGGAAAAATAAAGATCACTAGATGGCATGGGAGTTTGAGGGTGGAGGGTTAAAGGGCCAATGTTGTCCACCCCGGGCGTTCTCTGTAGAGTGGCCTTCACACACACACAGCTACCTTTAGTTGGAAATCAGCTATAAGTTATAGTTATAAATCCACTACTTTTGGTTGTTTTGGGTGAATCTGCATTTTCCCTCTTTACCTGCCACATGGAGTTTCTTAATTAGAGCTGGATGTGTATCCTGGTGATTACAACATGGTCATCATGAAACCATGATAGTTACCGATTTCAGTTTGAGGCTAACCCTAACTGGACATTGTATGATTGATGTTTATGGGGTGGACACAATGAAGCACCTATTTTGAACAGTGGACTAGAAAGGGCAGAAATTTGGATTAAGTCCCAGCTGTCGCCCAAACTCTGCTTCTCAGAACACCCACTGTGGCCAGGGGGGCTTTTCATCAGGTTCGCCTGATACGCCAGTTGCGCCCCTTTCTGGATCGTGACGCTCTACGCACGGTCACTCAAGCCCTCGTTTCCCGCCTGGACTATTGCAACGCTCTCTACATGGGGCTCGCCTTGAGGTGCACCTGGAGGCTCCAGCTAGTTCAGAATGCGGCCGCGCGGGGGATTTTGGGGGCCTCTAGATACTCCCATGTAACACCTCTCCTGCGCGAGCTGCACTGGCTGCCTGTGGCCTTCCGGGTGCGCTTCAAGGTGTTAGTAACAACTTTTAAAGCGCTCCATGGCAATGGACCTAGGTATTTGCAAGACCGCCTCCTACCAAATACCTCCCTTCGACCAGTCCGCTCCCACAGAGAGGGCCTCCTTAGGGTGCCGTCGGCCAGTCAATGCCGGCTGGCGACCCCCAGGGGGAGAGCCTTCTCTGTGGCAGCTCCTGCCCTCTGGAATGACCTACCCCCCGACCTACGTACAGTTGCGGACCTGCGCCTCTTTCGCCGAGCCTTGAAAACCCATCTATTCCATGCGGCCGGCCTGGCGTAGTTTTGATTGTGTTTTGGTAGGGGTTTTTATGGGGGTATTTTAGAGCAGGCTTTTATTTAATATTTATTGTGATTTTTATTATCGCCTGTTCACCGCCCTGAGTCCCGTAAGGGAGATAGGGCGGTATATAAATTTAAATAAATAAATAAACAATTAATAAATAAAATCTGCTGAGCTCTCTGGAATGGCTAGCTGACTAGCCTACCTCTGTAGGGTATTGTTTGGTTTCTGACTTGAGAGTGAAATGCAGTGGCATGGGGTACCAGTGAGGGCCACAGGGTGGGAAAGAGCTGTGCTAGTCTTGCTTCTGGCTCATCAGTCCATCTTCTTCTGGCCTCAAGCATCAGGTCTTTTTTATACAACCTACTGAACCCTACAGATGACACCGATCTATGGTTAAGATTCCATAGAGGATGGGAGTAATGAAGGGAATCTCATTGGTCTTAACAAAAGAATGAAAATACTAATAACTTTATGGTATTTTTAAAAGTCTTCCTGGCTAAATAGCCTTCTTGAAATCACACATGACTTTTGGTGACTTTATGAACATGTTTTTGTACTTTTCCTGGCATCAGTACAGAAATGACTTGCACGTGCTTTCTTCCAGGATGCTTTTCTTTACTACTCAGTTTAGTCCACTGTTCTTGGAGTTCCCTGGAGGTCTCCCATCCAAGTACAGACTAGGCCTGACCTGCTTAACTTCTCAGCCAACACCACCTAGCCAGAAGCAGTCACATCCTGAAATTTCAAAAGTTAACAGGATTTTGCTACAGTATTTTAAAACTTGCAGTCTTTGCTCTTTGGGGATATTTACTTCTTCCTGATCCAGCACAGCTTTTCATCAGTAACACCAATTCTTTTTCAATTGAAAAAGAGCTCCCAGATTAAAGCAATTTCTGCATCCAGTCATGGTTTGCCTTCACACTGAACTTGAAATAAGCTTTCCTAATCCTTCCTATTTTGGACTAGGAGGGACAGCAACTTAGATTAAGCCCCAGCTGTTGTATTGTGACCTGCAGGATGCTTATGCATGGTCTCTCCTTTAATTTTTCAGTTTGTTGAATGTATCAATCTGAATCGAAAGCCATTTTGCCTGGTTGGAACTTCTATGGGTGGACACGTGGCTGGCGTTTATGCTGCTCAGTATCCTGCAGAGGTCTGCTACTTAAGTCTTATATGCCCTGGAGGTGAGTTTCCCTGTTTGTGTTGGAGGCAGTGTTTAAGGTGCTTTTGGGTTGAAAGGATTAGCCAGTGACATCACTGTTACCCGGGGACACCCGTGGGGGGCTTCTTTCATGTTCCTGTCAAGGAGCTGGAGCAAATGATGGGAGCTCACCCTGCCACACAGCAACATTCAGGTGTTGAACATGGGCTTGTTAACCTCCAACCCAGCATCCTAACCACGTGAGTCACTGTGTTCCTGCAGGTGAATGATGCAAAGGAAATCTGACTTCTGAGAAAGAAGGAAAATGCACTGGATGGGACCCATAAAATTATGTTTGCATGATAGATCCTAGGAAGAAACAGATGGATTTTAAGTCTCTTTTTGCAGTGAAGTTTGTCCTTGGTTCGGAGAAATCTATGTACTTTCTTTTCCTCTCCCTTCTATTTTCTCATCCCATCCCCGTTTTAGTACAATAAATGTGTTAAGTCTATTGAAGGATTCTTCCCAAGCTGGATGACTTCCAAAAATATGGGCGTCAAATCCTAGAAATTTCATCAATGGTCTATTTGGCTGCACAACTCTGAGTGTTGGGCAAGGTTGCATTAACATATTAAGATAAGATAAGATAAGATAAGATAAGATAAGATAAGATAAGATAAGATAAGATAACCTTTATTTTCATTTTTATACTGTGGGCACAATGGCACACATCAAAAATGAAATTTAGTTGCCCGCTCTCAAAGTGAAACACATACATGACACACACCTAAACATACTATGAACAACATATGTATAGACCCACATCCCTATATATACATAGCAAATAAATATTAAACATTGTCCATCTTGAATATATAATGTAAGGAGGAAGCTTGAGAGTTCGCAAGATTAATGCTGTATGGAATGAAACTCTGGCTGAACCTGGATGTTCTGCTTCGGATACCACAAAGCCTCCTCCCAGAAGGTAACAAGGAAAACAGGTCGTGAAGAGGATGTGTAGTGTCCCAAATAATCTTATGGACCCTGCTCAAGCAACGCTTCTGTGCCTCAAGATTTCAATGGTGTGTTACTAAATTTTATGTCACAACTTGGGCTCTTGCTGTAAACATGGTCAAAGGCTAGAGGGTCACATTTGGACTGTGGTTTGAATATCATTTGCTATGATCTGACATCAGGAAATTAAACATTTTGGGGCACATCTCTCTTCCAAGGGCAGTCATTGGTTAGTGGAAATGGACACAGTTGAATCATTCTGGATTTTTCTTTCCCAATTTGATGCCCTCCAGATGTGCTAGAATGAGAATGCTGGGGGATTATTCTACTGTGCAATTTAGAGCAGAAGATGCTTCATAAATGCTCACTGAATTCAACAATAGGGATATTTTTAATTGAATTTGTAATTCCATGCACTTAACTGAATTGCCAACTAAATCCTTAGGTCAGGTCTTGTTATCACTTCCCTTTCTTCATTTTCCCCAGCTTTTATTTCTTTAATTCTAAATAAAATTTTCTCTGGCAGGGTTATTGAGAAAATCTACCGCTTTGTGATCTTAGCACACAATGCTGCTTCTCCTCTCATTACAGGTATTCCACAGCCCCCAGAAAACAATTTTGCAAAACAGGTGAAGGAGTTGAAGAAGGACTGCTTTGATCAGTTTCCTTTGATTCCATCCACTGTGGAAGAAATGAGGGACATGCTAAAACTGTGCTCTTATGTTCGCTTCAAGGTGCCCCATCAGGTAAGCAAGTGGCATCATAGGAAAATATCTTTAAGTAGAATTTCCCCTCAAATTAGTTGTTTTATTGTTGACTACAAATAATACAATGTAGAGACCAATGAAAATTAAGTGCAGTGGTGTCTATTCAATCGGATCTGAAAACTGTTAACCCTGAGATTAAAGTAAATTAAACCTTTCAAATAGCAAATTTATATCAATGTTAAATGTATTCACATATGTACGAACATAGATTTGCTTATATTATTTATTTATTTAAGAAAATTTGTATGGTCGCCCACTCAGTGACTCTGAGCAACTTACAAAAATAAAAACTCAATATACAAACAATAAAAAACAACATCTCAATATGACATTGATTAGAAGTTGCAAAGAGCATTGAATTATTTTTTAATATGAAAGAAAGTTTATATTTTTGAATTTAAGACTAAAGTTGTGGCTATTTATGTTTAGTAACTAGAAATTCCCATCATTAAATGAGGACCATCTGGTTCATTAAGAGCCTCACATGATCGCAACTTACAACTTCCTGCCAGCTTCCCCATTGATGCTGGGAAAGTTGGCAATCACAGTCATGTGGCCATGGCTGACTGCAATGCTGTAATAGTGAGTTGACTACTGAGTGTGTAAATTGTGATCCTGTGATTGTGGGGTTGCTACGGTGGCTGGAATTTCATGGATTCCCTTTTGTTCAGCACCATTGTAACGTTGAATGGTTGCTGAATGAATGTACATAACCTGAGGACCACTTGTAACCCTGTTTTTGTCACTTACTTCAGCAATATGCGATGTCAGTGAGTTCCTTTGAGGGTTTATTGTATGATTTCTATGTCATCAGGCTTGGGAATAGCATACCTTTGTGAGCCTTCTATTCAGATTTCTAGTTCAGGAACTTTCAGCTACAATATCAAATTCCATGAGAGTGATGGAATTTTCATCATTAAACTGTAAGGCAAAGGTTTGGCAAAAGATATTAAAAGCTTAGGCTGCTCCTCTTTGGATAATAACACATATGAGGAACAGAATGAGGGTTATAGGAAGCTGCTTTAAATGGAGACAGACTCCATTTAAAAATTGCCAATGTGTCTTCAGAGCTCACACAGGAAAGCCTTTGCCAATTCTAACTAGAAATACCAGGAACTAAGTTTGCAAGCTACCCTTGGCAACTTGTGAGAGGCATTTTGTTGTTCTTCTAACTCAGGGGTGTCAAACAGCTGGCCCACGGGCCAGATGTGTCACGATGAAACCACGCCCACCCCATTGCCGGCAATGGGGAAAAAGCTCTGATACATTGCGCGATGTCACGTGACGTCGCGAGTTTGACATGTCTGTTCTAATTGATTCTAATGTCCTGAACATTTAGAAGCCATACAGGTATTAGAAAGAAAAGTACTGCAATGTGCTATGCTGGAGGGATAATTTTTAAAAGGAAAAAAGAATAAAAATAAAAGAAATGGAACTATGCAAACATTTAAAAGTTGGGGCACTATAAGGGCAACCCTGACTTAAATACATGAGTTACGCAAGATCCACAAATTATAAAAAAATATATTAAATCAAGATGAAAGGATGATTTTTTAAAATGGATGTAGCCTTGATTTGCTTTTCTTGTTCTTAGCTATCTTTCTAGTTTTCCTTCATGGAAGATACATTTTCATTTTTTAATTACCAGACATGTGAAACTCTTAGTTAAATTTTCTCTAGTAATACAGTAGGCCTCTATTTTCCACATTTTCCTGCCTCAGCCTTTTGTTGCTATAAGTCTCTAAATAGTTTATATCTTAATTTAGTTATTTACCACAGAGAAGGCAAATTGGGGTGTTCAAGAGTCTGATTGCCATTTCCAGCAAGCTCTGAGAAATGAATAAATGAATAACATGAGCTTTTTTTAAAAGAGGGAACTTGGCTTTATTTTTTAATACCATCTTTATATATTCATAGATCCTGCAGGGCCTTGTTGACGTTCGGATCCCACATAATGATTTTTACCGAAAATGTAAGTGCCTTGCACTAATTTTCTCTTGGATTTGAACTGAAAACAGCAGCATCTACAGAGGGGTTCCAGAAGGGAAAATTGCTCTACCCCTTTTGTACATGACATCATGGGCTGGATTTGCATTTTGTCATTTTGATGAACTCATCAGATTCTGCTGATGCTGCTGACTGAGGACACTTGGACCATTTATTTATCTTTATCCAGAAAGAAAAATTTTGCTTGTTTTTCATTAATGAAACAATGCCAAAACAAAGTTAAGTGTTATTTGACTTATATCCTATTTTTTGTACATGAGATCAAGGTAGCATACATAGTGCTATTTTTTTTCCCCCTGCAGCAACAACACTGTGTGGTAGATCGTGCTATGACCAATATTGCCAAAAATTAAAACAGTTTAATTTATAAACTATTTTAGGAGTTTAAAAAAAAGAAACTTGGCATATTTAAAGGACTAGAATCCACTAACATTGGATGGAAGCTGCATAACAAAACAATTGCCAAACAGAAGCCTTTAGCTTTGGGGAGCTGGGCAGAAGAAATCTGAAGTGGGTGTTTTAGTTCATTTGATTGATCTGCTAACAAATTGCTTGTGTGCTTCCTTTCTTCACTGAAATTTGATTCTAGCTTTGAGTGAATCTCTCATTTTGAGGGATTTTGGTTAAAGTTAAAAACTTTGTAAATGATGCAGAGTCTTTTTACATGCCATTTCAATTCCTCCCCCTTGCTTTTCGATTGGTATAGAAATGCATGATGTGCAGCTAAGGGCGAATACCTGAGACTGTGAGAAGATGGAGAAATAGCCATGGGAACAATGGTTTGGATTGTAACCACAGGCAAAAAAATGTTCCATCTGTGTTTGTTTTCCGAGGAAATGTAATTTTGCTGCACCAGAATTAATCAGTGAATGAATGGCTGGATTTGTTCCCTTACCCTCTTAGCCTGGTTCCTGAATTAACAACTTCTCTGGATTTGCCCAGTGCATCGAATCATATGCTGAGGGACCCTCCTCTCCTTGGCACTGTTGTTTCCTCAACTGACCTTGTTAAGTATGCCTTGTGAAGCCAGCCAGCAAATTGTCTGAAAAAGCTTTTGTGTCTCCCTGCCTGTGCAGTCTCTTCTCCTGCTAACCTCAGTAATTATTTTCCTTGCCTCTATTGCCTCATTGACAACAGTCTGTTGCCATTATTTTCTTTCTGGGTGAAGATCTTGAAGTCTGTTTCATCATAATTGGAATGCCTCGTTGCTTTGGGTGGACTGATTTGCTTCCCTCCCCCTCACTTCTTTTTCTCCTCTGTAAAGTGCTTTTAGAGCTAACAGATGAAAAGACAGCGACCTGCCTTTATGACAACATGAGCAAGATCAAAGCTGCAACACAGATTATCTGGGGGAAGCAAGATCAGGTATATCAGTTTTTCTCTAGGGTTTTTAACCAAGAACAGACTGCACTAGTCTGTTCTTCAGTATAATGTTGCCTCGTTCAATTGTGAAATACATAATGCATGTCCCAATTGTATGGTATTGAGTAACATGTTGCAATCCATTTTACTTTAGAAGATGGAGTACTTTTACAATTATATAGCCTGGTTCCATGACTTCAGATTGGAGTTCATGAAATTTGTGGCATGAAAATTCATAGGTTTGCAGTTTCTCTCCCTTTTTCCAGGATATTATTTGCCACATTTTCACATTTCTATGCTGCCATACCCCAAAACAATTGTGGATGGCTTTACAGATTAAAAACAATAAAATAGAAAAAAAATACCTGACAAAGCATCAAATATAACTGGTATATCAAGGGAAACCCATCAAACATGCTGGTTAAAAACACACCATACCTCCATTGTAACCATCAAAGTACACATCATATCACCCCTCCTTCCCTCCATCTTAAGTCTTTTTAATTTTGTTTTACTACTAGTGAGAACTCTGTGTGTGTGTGTGTGTGTGTTTAGGGAACTTTATCTGCTCGAGATCAGCAGTTTCCCAGATGAGTACTGTCTTCCAAGAGCAGATATTGTCTCCAAGTGATCATGTAAGCGGATGGCAGGCCACGTTAGTTTCTCCACATAGCATTGCCTCAGAAAAAAAAAAAAGTTGGGCTCTTGTTACAATGAAGATTATATTACAGCAGTAGAGTTATTAAAGGAGAGAGAATAACTAACAAATGTGACTTTGGGAAGGAAATGAGAGGACAGGAAAAAAGTAGGAAATGATGGTAAATGAGGAAATAATTTTATGTGAAGGAAACAGAGGGAAGCGCTGGATGAGCCTGAATGAAAATAGGTCTAAGTATATAACAGTACACAGTCATAGTCTCCAGCAGCCTTTCTTCAAAATATCTACTCTCGCATAGAGCCCATGTGTTTCTTCTGCCAATCGTCTCAAACTGTAACAAGCATGGACAATGTCCGTGTTTCTGAGCCATGAGAATGAGATACTTTATATATCAATTGTTGCCATGATATAGCAACAGTTCCTTTTATGAGGGGTCCTTGGTGATCTCTGAGCTTGGTGATTTTCTTGCAGACATTTCATTATCCACAGTAGGTAAACATCAGTGCTAGACTAGCCCTGATGATGTTACAGTAGTGGCCAAAATTGTGGAAACCTTTTGGGAAAAGTGTATTTTTGAGGTTTGATGGCTAATAACACCCCCTTTTATTTTGGAGTAGTACCATAAAATTATATATCATTGGAAAGATAATTTAATCAAGAATGTAATGCAACAAAGTTTGTTCAATTATCTGTACTGTATTCTATGAAACGTTATAGTCAAATAACCACAAAAATGAAGCACAACTTGCTTAGGTTGATATCAGGTAGCTTTCCTTCATCTGATTGTAGCCAATGAGCATGAGTGTTTAGAGAGCCAATCAGGTGTCATCTTGTTTTGGCAATGAGCCAATCAGATCACAGTAGGATTCAGTTATTGATGTCATGTATTGAAGGTGAGAGGAGGACATTTGTCGGTGTGTTATGTGATCGCTATCAAGTTGGTTGGGGTTTTTTGTGTTCTTTCATTTAGTGAGCTTGTAAAACGTAATAAAATTAAAGTAATGGTGTAAAGAGTTGACTGGTCGCCCAGAAAACGATTTAAAATAGAATTATTAAGTGAACAAGGCTATAGTGATAAAGAAATTAGAAGAAAAATTGGTGGAAACTTAACCAAAGGTGGCATTTCTACTGTACACTTTTCCCAAAAGGTTTCCACAATTTTGGCCATTACTGTACCTAATTTGGGTAATGAAACGTCTGCAAGAAAACCACCAACTCAGAGAGCACCAAGGACCCTTCATTTCAACCTTGAGCTACAAATATTCTCCCTTACAGAATTCCATTTATGAAAAGAAGTGTGAAAATTGTGACATTTTTTTTTACATTTTTTGTCCTAGTTGTTTCCTTGTGCAGTCAAATTGGTTCCTTTGTGAGCCAAATTTGATGCTGAAGTAGCTCGGAATATCTTGCTGAATTCAGGGATGGCCAACATGGGGATCATTTTTTCTTGGTTTATCTTTTTCTCTCTAGTTGCTCGATGTTTCAGGAGCAGACATTTTAGCAAAAGCAATCCCTGATGCCCAAGTTCATATTCTGGAAAATTGCGGGCACAGTATAGTCGTGGAACGACCCAGAAAAACAGCAAAACTTATTCTGGATTTCATCATCGCTGTACAGAATGCTGAGAATAAGAAGAAACTGGCTTGAACTTTTCCTATGGGTTTGAACCCTTAAGCCTAGCTGTATCAGTTGAGAGGAAATACTGCTAATTTAATCAGTTCTCAGGGATCTTATTATACAGAACTTGGTGATTGTGCCAAAATCCCTGAAGAAATCTGAATAATTCATATATTTAATTTAGAAGTCTTATCAGTGTAATGACTCTGGGATACTGAACAATCTTCACAAACATATGATAATGATAATAAAGTCTAATAAAAATCTGCATTTCTAGATATTTGGAGGAATAGTAAAAGACTTACAAGGTAGATGTGTAACACTAGGTTTTTTTTATACCAATCGCACATTTTAAAATATCCAATTTGAATTACTGCTAGGTAAAATAAGAAAAAAAACCCACCATCTTCTGTTGTTAGTATGTCCCTTTCTTGGTCTGGTAATGTTCCACTGAACTGTAACTCTAAACATCAGAGAAAAAAATGCCAAAGGGGAAATTGTTGAGGGACAGATTCTTATATGGGTTCTATGTTATCCAAAAAATGTGCATCTTGCCTTCCATTTGGGCTTTATCTATACAGTAGCATATCAATAATATAACACTGGTCTACAGATTTTGGGAAATTATCGACCTCCAAGATAAAATGTGTTAATCCTTACATATTTTGATTAGATAAATTAGAAAACAGGTGGTAAAGGTAAAGGCTTGTGAAAGTGTCATTGCCTAACATTTCCAAGGAACAAGTTGCGTGATATTTTCTCTCAGAAGCCAAGATGCCTTGAAACTGTGTAAACAATGCAGATATCTTCTGCTACAGTTGTGGTGAGGTTACATTTGCATCTCAAAAATGCAGTATGATGGCAGTGGTAAAAAAAGACATATCACCTATATTTTGGATGCAAAATAGGGGATCAGGACAAGAATTGGGCCCCTCATTATTGTTGCATTACATGCGCAGCTTATCTGCATCATTGGCTAAGCAAGAAGAAACAATCCATGCCTTTCGCAGTCCCAATGGTGTGGAGGGAACCCACCAATCATAGTAGCAACTGCTATTTTTGCATGGATCCCCCAGCTGCAAAAGGGATCTCAAGAAAGAAGAAGTGGACCCTGGAATATCCATCCATTCCATCCACACTATGTTCTGTTCTCCATGGTGAGGATTTACCAATTCGAGATCCACCAGAATCCTATTCTCTAAACCAGTGTTTCTCAACCTTGACAATTTTAAGGCATGTGGACTTCAACTCCCAGAATTCCACAGCCAGCATTGCTGGCTGTGGAATTCTGGGAGCTGAAGTCCACATGCCTTAAAATTGTCAAGGTTGAGAAACACTGCTAAACTCAGATGATGATAAAGACGATGAGCTGGATGCAGCTGATCCGGGGCTGTCTGTGTCAGCGGATCTGTGTTAGCCCACCATATGCTCTTCCTGAACCATATCTAATTTCACAGAGTGAATTAAATGACCTGGTCAGGGATTTGGAATTGCCTAAGGCAGAGCTTTTGGGCTCCAGATTACAACAGTGGAATCTCTTGCAGAGTGAAAAAATATGAAAATGTCACATGAAAGAAACAATAAATGAATGGGAAATTATGTTACTGGTATCGATAAAAAGATAAATTTGTGATGATTGGTGTGGCATCATTCTCATTGCTATATCACATTTTGTAGAAAAGTTATGGAGCATAATCTCACATCCTCGTAATTTTGAATTATTTTGATCCAATTTTGACCTGAAGGCATATCTTGGAAACAGGAGCCAATTAATACTCAGGACTTTATTTTCCTTTATTAGTGACCCAATTCTGGTAAAATTTAGCTACTTTCATTTTCAAGGCTTTCTTCTTGTTGACCAGTGTAATTATTGATACACAGTATTTATAAAAACTAAAATATGACTGTCAGAAAATTCTGAATCATGAAATTCATTGGCCACTTCTAGGTTTATGCAGTGACTTCATGCAATCAAGCATAATACCTAGTTAATTGGAATGTAGATGGCAATTGCAATTGATTTTAAATATGTAGAAAAAATGGCCTAGAGCAAAATTTCATACAGAGGGGGTAAAAGTGAGCTTCCATCTCTTAATATAGATGACTTTGCATGAGGAAATTTATTTATTTATTTATTAAATTTATATACCGCCCTATCTCCCTTACGGGACTCAGGGCGGTGAACAGGCGATACTAAAAACCACGATAATAAATAAATAGTTTCTGTTCTAAAATCGAATTAAATAACAGGCCTGTTCTAAAAACACACCCATACAAAAACCCCCACTGAAACATAATCAAACTACGCCAGGCCGGC
>NW_015386753.1:377945-386710 GCF_001527695.2 Protobothrops mucrosquamatus
TGCTGTGCCCAGGCCGGAAGCCGGACTGGTGCGAGTCTAGATAGACAGTTGTGACAAAAGGCTTGGATGTTGTGACAAAAATGTTGTGACAAAAGGCTTGGATGATTCAGATATTCATTGAAGTACTGTTTATATTAAGTTACGATTTCAACCAAGAAAAAATATGCACTACATTTTAAAGGTATGAAAGTTTTGCTGATGCAGTGCAAGTCTTCAGTGTTTATATTGATTTATGAAGAAGATGCTTTTGTATCCTCCATAGCTCCATTTACGCCTTAGGAGCAAATTGAAATATTGATGTCCTCTGGATCGACTATTACTGCAATAGTCAAGTACTTATGAAGTAGCTTGGACCCCTTCCTTGAAGGGCAGGTCACTGATTATAAAACTTGTGTATGTATGGTTGTATGTGCACACAAACATGCACGTACACAGAGGTTAAATTCCAATAAAGTCAACGTGACTATTTCAGATGCAAGTGGTTAGCAAATTCCCAGTGAAGAGTAATCTTACTGTACAGCTAATAAAGTAAATGGAGCTGTCCCAATATGTCATTGGTGGCGAACCTATGGCATGCGTGCGAGAGGTGGCACCCAGAGCCCTCTCTGTGGGCATGTGCGCCATGCCCTGGAGATGGCAACCGTCCCTCTTCACCAGCCGCCTGCTAACTCACCGAGGTCCCACATGGCCGGATGCATCCCAGCACCCATGCGCTCGCTGGCCTCTGTGTGCGGGGGCCGATGGTGTCAGGCAGCAGCCGCCCTGGCTCCTGCCTCACCTTGCCCTGTGACAATGGCACCCCCACCCTGCCTTGCCTTGCCTCACCTTACCCAGCAGGACGAGCCTCCTGCCCACTACCCCGCCTGCCAAAGACCCCCTGGATCTCCCCCAACCCTGCCCGGCCCCCACAGGCATCCCTCCCCACGAGCAACATTGAGGTGATCATGCCCACCTTGGCCACACCCACCCAATCTGCCATGACCACCACAGCCACACCCACCCAGTGGGCCACGCCCACCTGGCACCCGGCGATAAATAAGTGGGTTTTGGGTTGCAGTTTGGGCACTCGGTCTCTAAAAGGTTCGCCATCACTGCTATATGTAAATAAATATAGAAGTGATCAAATTTTGGTTAGAATTGGGCTGAACTGCTTTTTCTTCTGCTGCCTCTTTTAATTTAAGCATTCTACTGAATAAACTATTTACTTAATGAATTCTGTGAATTCTGTGTTCTGTTCGAAGAGTAGATCTGAAATGTGTACCAATAAAGTAGAATTGGGGTATTCTAAATGTTTATTTGTTATGCTCACCCGACTCTTACAAAGTGAATTATTTATCAATCTTCAGCATACTCTGCTTTTAAATTAATATCTAAAGAATATAAAGCATACAGTATTCCTTTTCCTGGGTATGTGTTCTCATTTCTGAGCGCAGTTCTTTAGTGAACAAAAATTCTGTATCAGATTTAGAAAGTTGGAGTTATTACATCCTTGTAACCACACTTTCCCTTTATATATACACCAAGAAACGTTCAATGAATGTTGTTGTTCCATTGAGTAACAATTTGCAGCACTGCATATTTTAGAATGGCAGTTAAATGAGTGAACTGATTCCAAAGTAATTTGACTTTGAAGAAAACTTGTATTTGTTGAAACATTAAGAAAATATGTTGATACCAAGTCTGGTTTCTGATTTTACAACCACTGTGGAAGTGAGATATCAGTATAAATACTGTAATTTTGTTCCAATTAAAATACTTTATTTGTGACTAATTTCTTCCAATCAAATCCTTACAATTCCTCGTATTTTCAACTTCTATTTAGGAATGCAATCAGATTGCCTTGCAATACATTATTATTACAGAGTCATGAATGGTCTATCTTTTCCTCAAATGGGGTTGGGGGAATTCAACTTTTATTGAGGAAAAATGAGAACCTGCACATTTTATTCAATAACTGATCAATATTCCCAGAAGTAGAAATTAAAATCCACACAGAACCAACAGAGAACAAGTCAATAGTTTTAATCTGGGTCTCAGAAGCCAATGTACTGTACACAAAAACACTCAATTAAAACATAACTGAAATATTAAACTCTTGAATTTGTGGTTTTTTTTCATATCCTTTCTTTTATTTCTGGTGTTCAGGCTGCAAGTGCCACTGCTTGATAGCTAAATCTACCCAGTGAGCCTGCTAGCAGAGGAAGTCCTTGGTTTACAACCATTCATTTAGCAACTGTTCAAAGTTACAATGGCACTGAAAAAAATGATACAAAACCTGATACAATTACAACCATCTCAACATGCTTTCTGACCAGCAAGTCAATGAGAGAAGCTGGATGTGCTTAATGACTGTGATTAATTTAACTGCAGTGATTTGCTTAACAACCATAGCAAAAAAAAAAAAGATCATAAAATTGGGCATGACTCACTTAACAATTGTTTACAGTACCTGGTATAATGACAGATGTGGGGGAAGCGGACATAAAATCCCCCCGGTTGTTGCGGCTCTTCCACTGACGGTGTCCCCGTAAGCCGGGGGGGGTGTTGGCTGCATCATCCGCCACAGCTCATGATTAATCACATGTTTCTCCTTGCCTTCCAGGTGGAGCCCTGGTAGAGGGGGCCGCCTGTCAAGCCTCTGTGGGCTCGACACTGACGGGAGGGGGGAGGGGGACAAGGACAGTACCTGGGGGCATCCAGATACAGCAGAGGAGGCCAGTGACAAAACCAATGGCGACAACCCTTCCCTCCCCCGTTACCTGGACCGTCAAAGAGGAACCTGGTAGAACAAGATGTGTGTCTGTCGGCTCTGCGGTTGTCCCACCAAACAGCTGATTGGTTCCACAGTGGGCCCGCCGAACAACTGTTTGGCGCGGGGAAGCACCAGGACACCAGAAGCCTGCAGTGCGTCCTGACAAACAGCTGGTCGGCGCAGGGAAGCTACACAAAGCCGGGAGCCTGCAGTGCGTCCTGCCTGGTGCTCTTATCAATTCGCACATCAGATGCTGGTTAGGGGGGTGGGGGGTGGGGCCCAGTTGGGAAACACATATGTAAGGCGCTGGGAGGCGATTGCTCCCAGCATAACTTTGTTTGCTGTTTCTGTGACTAAACGCATGCCAGAATGTTCCGTGATTAAAGCGAATTCAACGGCTTGTTTCTTGTTGGAGCCAGGGGTGTGGCAAGGACTTCTAACACTCTGCTTAACAATGGATATTCTGGTTACAACTATGGTTGTAAGCTGAGGACTTCCTGTTGTGGTATATAACCATCTGCCCCATAAACAATGTAAAATTGACTATTTTGTGATTAATAGTCACAGTTGACTGCAGGGGTGTGGTGGGAGGTGGAGAGAGAAGTAAATATGCCCAGGAGAATGCGGGGGGGGGGGGGGAGAATAAATACAATGACTGAAGTCCTCAATTGGAAAGTCTACCTGGTATTGCCTTTTGTGAAAGATTAATGTACTCTTGAATTAATATGGAACCAGTTTCAGTTTTTAGACCCCAAGATGCTCCTTATTTTTATATCTTCTTCTCTCAATAACTTCAAAGAGAGCAATGTGGAAGTTACTACTACTTTTTCTCAGGTTAACTTAGAGGTGTTGTGTTCATATGACAAAATTGTATGGCAGGTTGCATAGCATGCTAGGACAGTGGTTGATGTCCACTGTCCAGGGTACAAACTGCCTGTGATACACTGAAGTGCAAGATACCCAACTATTTATTCCAGTATAGTTTATACAGTATTCTGTGTTTTCAGCTTTTGCATAAAAGTTTGGTATTTCCCTTTATTGTGTTTAGAAAGCAGGGCGACCAAAAGACACAAGTTGTAAAAAGATTCAGGCAATTATTTTGCTCTGGGATTATATTCTTGGGTTTCTGATGCTACATTAGGCATTCCTGTGCTGAATTTTGCTTTAAATTGTTTGAGATACACAAATCTATTGTAGTGTGATAAACATTTTGGGCTGTGATTCTTATCAACTTCTTGCTTGTAAATTTGGCTCATGATTACAATTACAACAGATCTAATCTAAAAGTTCTTTCGTTATTCATACCTACACTGTTAGGTGTTTAATGAGAAGGTGGTGACAAACTAACGACAGTGAATGGTATAAATTTTTTGCATTTTTTTTTATCTTCCAGTATGAAACTATTTCAAGGGTAATTGTGGATCTTTTTTCTCCTTTTATGATTTTTGGAACATTTATGTTGTGCCTTCTGAAGAGTAGGAAAGTTTAATTTGGTCCTTGCTTTGAAAGAGTTCAAAGCTTTAAGAAGCTGCTTCTTCCTACCTTCAACCTGGTGATAAATTCTCCCCTTTTTGATGATAATTCCTCCTAGCAGAAACTAAGATGCTAAATTCTGCTGGATATGTTGATTTGAAATATTTACAGGATGCAGTTTGACAAGAATTCTAAACCTTATCAAGATTCTTTGGTCACTATTTATTGAAATGTAAATATTGTTCAATATTGTCTAATATTTGATCTGCAACTTCATATTCTTGTTCAGTGTTTTATGTACCCGTTTATATACCTGTTTCAGCAGAAGGATGTAAAAAAACTTCATTGCATCTTTAATGGTCTATTTGCAATGACCAGTATTACCATTGATGATTAACAATGGCAGTAGCCTGTTGTGTGAACCCAGTCACTGTGGATGCCAAACCATGGTTTACAGCTTAGTGCAGTGTGTAAATGCACCAATTGTTTCTTCTATCAACCATCTTAAGGTAGAGGTTTGTTTTGAGTTTGGGAAATAAAAAGTCATCTTCATGGCTGTGAATAGATGGTTGGATGTTCTACTAATATTATTCTAATATTCTAATATTACATGAATGCAAACAGGTCAACAGAAAATTAGTTTAAGATTGATATGGAACAACAGTTATTCCACCAGCAAAGCTATTAAAAATCGATGAAAGTTCTCCGCTTGCTGCAGGTTGGTAGTCTAAAAGACATAGTAACTACTAAATGAGAGCAAGGTTGTGTAGTGGTTAAATCATCAGGCTGGAAACTAGGAGACAGTGAATTCCAGTCCCACCTTAGACACAAAGCTGGTCACTCAGCAGAATAACAGAGATGGAAGGGAACTTGGAAGTCTTCTAGTCCAACTCCATGCTCAAGCAGAAGACCGTATACCTGTCAACTGTCCAGCTAGTGAATCCAACATTGAAGAAACTCTACAGTCTTGAAGTGCCATAAGAGACAATCTTACATACCGGCCCTGAAGAAGCAAAATCAACTCTAGTTTTCCCACGTGAAATTCTGGTTAGTTAACAATGGCTTTTCATAACACCCACCCACCATGTGTTCACATTGCCCAATCACATCCTTTCTGATTGTTATGGGAACAGTCCACTTCTCTGCCAGCACCTGCTTTTGATGACCTTGGGTCTCATGATCCATGGACGGCTTCTTGAAACTCCCACTTCTTTCCCAGGCTTTCCCTCCCTCCCTGTTTCTATGACAAGTTGAGTAGCGGCAGAGGTTAGCAAGCATCTTAGCAATTCAACCTTGACAATACCAAAGCCTCCAGTGATGGAGCACCCACGACCTGTTCCACTAGTTAATGGTTCTCACTGTTAAGAAATTTCTCCTTAGTTCTAGGTTGCTTCTCTCCTTGATTAGTTTCCATCCATTGTTTCTTGTCTTGCCTTCTGTTGCTTTGGAAAATAGGTTGACCCCTTTGTGGCAGTCCCTCAAATATTGGAACACTGCTATCCATGTCACCATGTAGTCCTTCTTTTCGCTAGACTGGACCTCAGCCCTAGAAAGAAGGCAAGGGCAAACCACATCTGAAATCTTGCCAAGAAAATTGCATGGACTTGTACAGGCAGTCACCAGGAGTCAACACTGACTTGAAGGCAAATGCATGCATGTGTGGACCCCATCCCCCAGAGTCACTCTATTGCTCAATACTTCCATCTAGGCTGAATCTCATTTCTCCCTCTTCTTCCATAGACCATCAAAGCAATTTCACTGTTGCTCTTCACCTCTCTGATCATAATCTCTCCCCCATCACCAATAGAGCCTTGCGTAATGAATATCTTCCTTGCTGATTCTCCTTCCAAGCACTCTCCTCCTCCATAGGCTGAATCTGCCAGATTGTCTAGGGTGCCAGGTCTGCTTCCGAAAAATAGCAGACAAGCCGGGGGGGGGGGGGTTTAAGTAGTAAAAAAAAGTAGACTGTACAGCTTTAGATTACGTACCATTTCATCATAAAGCTTTTGAATAAAAAAAATGTCCACTATTTTGTGAAAAAAAATAGTGAACATAATGTGAAAAAAGTGGACTGTCCACTCAAATAGTGGACACCTGGCAACCCTAAGATTGTCCCTGCTTCCAAATTCATTAAAGAGGGTCCCTGTCATGCAGTTTACCTAATAAACATCCCAATAAATGCCACAAGCTACACCATGCTTTTCAGCTACAAAGAAATGATAGGTAACTAGTGAGTCTTCTAGGCAACATCAATAAATTTCTTGTTCAGTTTTTGTTTTTCTTCTTTGTATGGTTTCCTAAGCAAAACCCTGATAGGAAGAATTCAGAAAGCCACCGAATATAGGTGACAGTTGTTCTCAACATTCTCTATGAATGTTGGTTGCCACAAATGGTGAGATTCTTAAAGGGGACCAGAACAACTATAGCTAGAAAGGGGAAAAAAATTATTGTGTTCTGCTTAGTGGAGCACTATCATTTTAGAAAATGTGATACTTTAGCCTGACACTTTGGCTATTAAAGAGGACTTTCAGCCTGACAGACAGTGCTCCTGAGTAAAAGAAGAGCGTTGGTTTCTTATGGAGAGCCCCAGCATGAATCCATATGGCAGAAGAGAAATTATTTTCTCCGTAATAACATTTTTGCATTTTACCTGTTGGAAAAGTCATCCCACAATAATGTTAGCTGAATGGATTTACTAAAGGGGGATAGCTCCACCTAGAGACCAGCAAGGGCAATATAAGTAGTCCTTATTTAGCAATCACAATTGGGTCAGGTTAACTGTGCAGTGTTTCTCAACCTTGACAATTTTAAGGCATGTGGACTTCAACTCCCAGAATTCCACAGCCAGCATTGCTGGCTGTGGAATTCTGGGAGTTGAAGTCCACATGCCTTAAAATTGTCAAGGTTGAGAAACACTGTGTTAAGGGAAGCAGTTGCTAAGTGAAACAGTGATTATACTTATGATCTTACTTCAGCTTTCCTTTGCATATCTGTGAAAATTGTAAATGCAATGATTGGTCATAAAGTTACTTTTTATCACAATCTTAATTGCAAATGGTCACTAAATGAGGCACTCGGTAAATGAGGACTATGTGTACCTAAAAAAGTCAAAAGGGACACTTTAAGAAATAAAGATTTCACAGGCAACAGCAGTACCTGAGCAATCTTGCCTAGGGACCACAAAAAAACACCCCTGGCCTAGTTAGGATGGAATTCTACCAGAGTCCAGACAATGTGGTACAAAACCAAACCAAACCACAAACGCATCCTTGCTGGGATTTAGTTTAGGTCTATTTCTCTCCATCCAGAACTGGGCCTTCAGGATCTGGGTCAGGTCTCCACCTCATCTTCTGCTTGGGCCAGGTTGAAGATCTATAATAGAGTAGCATCGGCATCATGATGACTCTTTCATGCTGGCAGATGAGCTCTCCCAATCCCTTCATGTATAGTTGTACTTTTCAGTCTCTACAACTTTAAATGTGTGGATTTCAATTCCCAGAATTCCCCAGCCAGTATGTAGATTGGGGAGACATCCTATAGCAGAGCTCCCAAGAACCCAACTTCTCCTTTCTCCACCTGCTTAGGACAGAGGAGAAACACTACAAAAGACAGTGTCTCCCATTTCCAGGCCTTCCAACTATCCCAGAGGGATAGTCTCCAAGATCCCTTAGCAGAACAAACAGGACCAGGAGATTCACACATCCCCTATTCCCAGGGGTAGGCAACCTTGGCTCTTTTATGACTCGTGGACTTCAACTCCCAGAATTCCTGAGCCAGCATGGGAGTTGAAGTCCACGAGTCATAAAAGAGCCAAGGTTGCCTACCCCTGCCCTATCCCAATTGCACTCTAGATCAACAACAAGAATGACTAATGTAGTTTCAATTTAATATCTAAGTCTGTTCCTGACTGGATAAAATCCAGGTAATCAATTTCATCTAGGACTCCGGTAAATGTAGTCTGCTGGCCTTTAGAAGGCCTTGAGAACTTGGCTTCCCCCCCAGATGCTGCCTGTCGTTTGTTTTACTGTTAGAGATATTTGTAAGGGCCTTGACTGGTAGAGTAAAGAAACATTTGCTTGTCTCTTAAAATGCAACTACATGTACAAGGTCAGTGTTGGGCTTTCTGTTTACTGGAGCAGTTTAGAGAGCTGTCTTCCCCCTCTCTCATAACAAATGCTAAACGTTGAGGTCATTCCCTGAACTTGCAAGATGAAAGATCCAGAACAGATTCAAAGAAGGTACTCTGCTTCTCCCAGAGCACAGTTTGTGGACCTCTAATCCTGTGAGCTTTAAAACACAATGGGATCGATTCCCAAAGCAAGAGGCAAGCAGGGATGCCAGACATTGTTGTCAGAGCGTGCACAGTCCTATCACGTGCGACAACCCAGGAGCAGACACAGCAAACTGTGGTTTGTAACAAATGGCGGTTTATCTACAATATCTACAATGCCATACAAGTATCACTAGGAACAATATACATAACATCTGCTACGAGCAGAATCCAACAAACAGCAAATACAGCAGGAAAGGGAAAAGAAGA
>NW_015386753.1:387345-402582 GCF_001527695.2 Protobothrops mucrosquamatus
AACAAGCGGGTCTGGCCTAGGGAATTTTAGCGGGGTTTTTTAGGGGATTTTTAAGGACAATTTTAATGATCGGCCTGTTTAAATATTTCTTTTAATTCGGCTTTTAATTATTGTATTTGTATTGTAGTTTTTATGAGGCTGTTAGCCGCCCTGAGTCCCATGAGGAGAAGGGCGGGGTATAAATTAAATTAATAAATAATAAATAATAAATAAATAAGAAGAGACACACAACTAGCAGAGCCTCCCCTTTTGTACACAGGCTCTTAAAGAGAGAACAGCCAAAGACCCTGATGACTCATTCCCATCATTGCATCAGCTTTGTTGTTGTTAATTGCGAAGTCGTGTCCGACCCATTGCGACCCCATGGACAACGTTCCTCCAGGTCTTCCTGTCCTCTACCGTCTTCTGGAGTCCATTTAAGTTCACACCTACTGCTTCAGTGACTCCATCCAGCCACCTCATTCTCTGTCGTCCCCTTCTTCTAGTCAGCTCTTAAATCATCATCTTGAGAATTGTCTACACAGGTCAGCCTTGGCAACTTTAAGATGGGCGGACTTCAGCTCCCAGAATTCTCCAGCCAGCCATGCTTGTTTCTGGATGTTGACGTCCACACATCTTAAAGTAGCTAAGGTTGAGAGACACTGGACCACAATATCAGAAGTAGAATATTTTACAATATCCATTATTGGGAAACATGTATAAGAAAATGTTATTGTGTATTTGCTGTTTTTTTGTTGATATGAGTTTTGCCAGAGAGAATCTTTATTTTCTAAAAATCTTTTTACAATGTAGATGTAGAAATTTGTCTGACATTTGATTCATATTATAGTTAATTCATATTGATAGTTTCCCTATTTTCTGCTTTTTTATTTCATTTTTTTATTAACTTGATTAGCTCTATTTTTTTTTTAGTTTTTCATAAAAAATAGTTTTCTGTTTTTTGGGGTGGATGGGTATTTTATATTATTTTTCTATTTCTTTCAATAAAATGTGTTAAGACAATAAATAAAAGTACCTTTTAAAAATACATCAGGATATTGAACCTGGCTCTGCCTTGATTTAGCATGGCTGTTTTATTTTCTTTACTCCTTTCTCTTGTAAAATATACAGCAGTGGTGGCGAACCTATGGCACGGGTGCCAGAGGTGGCACTCAGAGCCTTCTCTGTGGGCATGCGCACGTCGCCCCAGTCCTAGGCCTTCAGCTGGGTTTTAGAAAACCTTTTCTCTTTAGGCCTCCGCCGCTGTGTGCAAAAAAAAAAAAAGGTTCAATCAATCAGTCAATTTCAACTTCTTGTGGGGAAAAAAAAGATCTTGCAAAGTTGGAATTGATTGATTGAACTTTTTAGTCCCACCCAGTCTGCCGTTACCATCGCAGCTACGCCCACCCAATGGGCCACACCTACCCAATTGGCCACACCCAGCCAATGGGCCACACCCACCCGGCACCCGACAATGCATAAGTGGGTTTTGGGTTGCAGTTTGGGCACTCGGTCTCTAAAAGGTTCGCCATCACTGATACACAGTATTGCACTCTGATCCTCAGTGAATGGAAACTTTGTTTGCTGAGGCAAGTTGTAATTGTGGCAGCAGGTGGCAGTATTGTCCCTTTTAAAGGTTTTTTTTTTCACCTTTAGTAACTTGCTGAAATTATAGGGTGTACTGAGATTATAGGGTGTTTTTTTATTCTCAAAATGTTTGCTTATTCAGTTTTAATGACTAGTTCTTTAATTCTACGATGCTGATGTTGGTATTTAAAGCTTGGTTTCTAATAGCAATAACAATAATATAAAACTCTAAGTACAATATCTACTCCATGCTTAAAACATTTCAGTAAAAATAGCTCAGTGAGCAACATCAAGATAATAAATCACAATAGAATGTGAGAAGAATATGAGAGAACATTTGTCAGACACAGGCAAGGATCTCTTACAGAAGGAGACCTAACGTGGTGTATTTGCTAAGGTGTTGGATTTAGGAGCAAAGATATCCAGGTTCAAATCCATTCCCAGCCATAGATGCTCTCTAAGTGATTTTGTGAATGTTGCTCTTTCTCAGCCCAAGCCACCCTTACAAGGTTGTGTGATTGTATGCTCCTGAATAAAAGGCAAGAGATAAAACTAATAAATAAATAAATAAATAAATAAATAAATAAATAAATAAATAAATAAATAAATACCTGGTCTCTGTTGTTGAAAGAAAAATCTTCACCAGGGTCCAATCCAAGCTGGGAATAAACAAAATAGAGACTGCTTTAGAAAGAAGGTTGGAGTTTATTGGAGAGGAGAGCCAGACAGAAAGAAGGCTTTGGGGAAAAACTGACCACATGTAGTAGGGAGTGGTGGGTTTTTATACCTTCTTGAGCTTTTGTTTGGAGTTATTCCTGTAGCATGAACTTTGACCTGAGGTTCAGTGTGCCTTTCTGGTATTCTGATGGTGGTGGTTTAATCCTATTATGTCCCAAAGATCATATCCTGTTTCCCTGGGGCTGTGACTGGTGACTGTTGGATTTTTTTTGTGTGTGAGGGATTGTTGATTCTATGGATCTTTGTCTTTCTAATCCAAGCTTACTGGCTCCAATCTTTCTGACAAAACTATCACATCTGCATTTCTGCAGACCTAGTTTCTGTTTGGGGCAGAGAGACTTGGGGGAGGGATGTTGGTTTCTGCCTTTAAGATCCTTGGGGGAAATATATTCTGCCTTTTTAATATTTCCCAAAATATTTCTTTCTCTGGATTCTTCCTACACTATCATTCTAGAAAACAGAACCTTGTATATTGGTCTTGAGTTACAGGAAAATATATTCTGGTGGAATGCTAAAGAAGAAAAGTTTAGTCATTCCTTCAGAGCGCTGATAGGCTTCCCTTCTCTGGATTGTTGAGCAGAGGTGGGATTAGATAGCTATCTGTTGGCAAAGCTTTAATCTGGATTCCTGCATGTTTGGCTCAATAATCCCTAGCAGAGATTCTGATTTTTTTTTAATGAAAATATACAGTACAATGTCCTAAGTCACATTATGTCACATCGCTGGAAGGTGAGAATTCTTTGTCGGTACACCGTGATCTACTTTCATTCTTCCCTTATAAAATCAGCTACACGTGAGGAAGGGACCTTGGTCCACATGCAAATTCTGTCTGTGAGTTTGCCCCCACAGCCAGCCCTGACTTTCCTGGAAGTCGAACTTTTGGCTGACAGTTGTGTACTAGTGAATGTGAGAAGAGCTTTCTTGTAAACCAGGGGTATCCAGTCTTGACAACTTAAGATTTGTGGACTTCAACTCCTAGAATTCCCCAGTTAGCATGGCTAGCTGGCTGAGGAATTCTGGGAGCTGAAATCCACAAGTCTTCAAGTTGTCACGGTTGCAGACCCCTGGTGTAGGATCTCCACCTTGAGCAGGGGGTTGGACTAGAAACCTCCAAAGTCCCTTCCAACTCTGTTATTCTGTAATTCTGTAAATCTTCCAGTAGTACCAGAAATTATTTTTTCAGGTTGCTGATGAGATTTTCTAATGGACCTAGGATACAGCTCCCTCTCATCTTCACTCAGATACTAAGCCTCTGCTATTTCTGGAATCCTGGGAGTTGTAGTCTTAGCACATCTGGAAGATACCTGGTTGAGAATAGCTGATACAGCTTGGTTCATTACATAATCATCATTCATGCATATGTTGTGCTATAGGTCAGATTCCCCAATCTGGTGTGTTCCAAGTATATCAGGACTATCATTTCTAGCATTCCAAAAATGGGGAAAAAATACATGTGAGAATGGGAAGCCCTAAATTTCCTCATAAGGCAGTCCTGGCATGGACATTGATGTTCTCCAATAACAACAGCTGGTGATCCTTCTGTTAGGATATAATTTAGACAGAGAACAGAGCTCTAGCCCAAAATCACCTCCATAACCTTACATAGCCAATCTCTGGGGCTAAAGAGTGGACATTACAGTTAAGCACATTAAAGTATAGTACATTAATTTCTCCTGTCTCCAGGTAGAGAATGTGAAGTCCCGAAAAATGCATGCGAGTGGATAATGCTTTCCTAGCTAATTAGGCCCAGTTGGTCTGTAGCCTTTCTGAACCAGAGCTTAATGATACATTTCAGGATGACAGCTTAATGAAATTACCAGTCCCAGCAAATTAACCAGTGATCTATATCAGTCTTGCTATGTTGTTATCTCCTATAACTCTAGGACCTAGAGGTATCTGAATGTACTGTATTTAGCAGTAATCTTCTTAGCTAGGCCTGGAATACTGCTTTAATGTTCCATGAATGTAGCATGATCTTAGATTAACCCTCTTCCTCTCCTTCTAGTACAGTCACTGTAGGATGCTGGCTATTTGAGGAAGATCATCTTGTGAAGAGTAGTGGCACAATCACATTAAGAAAAGAACATTAGTTGTAACTGATTAAAATTAAGGTCTATAGTCCTCTCTGGACAATTAATATCTGAGTTTAAAGAGACTGTCGTATTCAGGCAGATATGTCTCACTTCCTAGATGCCAACATACAACTAACTGGAGATATAGAAAAAAGGTTCTATAGATGCACAAAAGGAAACCTAATATTATTAAACATGGCTAAGGTCTTCTTGGGGTCAGGTTTATACCCTTACGTGCATAGGAACATGCAAATCAGTCTGTATCAATTTCCAGTTTGCATGTCTTGGTTCACACTTTTGTTCCATCCAGTTTCCACATCATTCTGCAAGTTTCAGCTTTCTCTAATATCTAAATATATATTTGTCTAAATATACATCTCTTTGCATGCCATGGTTGAATTGAGAACTCTATGGCTCTTCTGACGAAGGATGATGGCAGTTGATGTTCAGTTCTTTCAAGGACACTATATTGGAAAAAGCTTCTTTAAAACAGAGATGCAAAATAAAAATTAAACGCTCCACTTGTAGATTTCCAGCACCCCTTGTATATAATCCCATTTCAGGGTATAAACGCGTTGCTGTTGATTTGAACTTTAATCTGAGCACAGACTTGTTTCTCTCCTGGAGAGCTGAGGAATATCCTCCGAGAGTTGGCGTAACAGTCCCCGCCTTGCCAACAGCACCCTATCCAGGGAAAATAAACAAAATTCTGTAGGTAAGGAAAATGAAAAATCCCTCCCATGCATCTTTCCACAGAACTTGTATCCAGCACGTACACACTGCTTGACTCAGAAGCAGACAAGGAGAACCAGGAAAGATTCCAGACTTTTTTTTTTTTTTTAAAGAAAGAAGATTGTTATATTCAATGCTTCTTTGCCAAGAGAATAAGACTCAGTAACTGGAGTAATACAATAGGAGAAAGTGAAGCAGGAGTGCTGATTTAGTATTTGTGCAAACTTGAAAATACACAGCTGGCTAGGTTTTCAGTTCACATCACACCACTAACTGGAGAAGGGTAATTAGACTCACAACTGTCCCAATATGGTTTTCGGTTGAAACCGCCCCTTCCAGATAGACTGGGTTACTGGGCCACACCACATGCTGGACTCTTAAACTGACCTGGTTATATTTATTTAAATGAAGCCATAGTGTGATCTGCATGTAATTCAGGCCAAACAGATCAATGTTAATACTCTTTAGTGGCCTGGAAAGAAATCTGAAACTTACCCTGTGTTGACCTACTTGCTACATCCACTCTACTATTTTTGACTGGCCTTATTGGACATCTTTATTCATAGGGTAATGGTTCAGGCAGTGAAGGATTCTAAATGGACATTTCAGAAAGATGCTTGCCCTTGCTTTCTTCCTTATCTCCCTCTAATTCTGTCTGCATTGGTACTTTTCTCTGTCTACTGATCCATCTGTCCCAAAGATCAATGCATCAATGTCTGTCCACCTGATGCCTGAAGTACAGAGTGTCCTCAACTTATGACAGTTCATTTAGTGACCGTTCAAAGTTACATCAGCATTGAAAGAAGTGACCTGTGGCCCTTTTTCACACTTACGACCGTTGCAGCATCCTCATGGTCATGTGATCAAAATTCAGACGCTTGGCAACTGGCTCATATCTATGACAGTTGCAGTGTCTCGGGGTCACGTGATCACCTTTTGCAACTTTCTGACAAGAGAAGTCAATGAGGAAGCCAGATTCAGTTAACAATCTGTGTTACTAACTTAACAGCTACAGTGATTTACTTACCAACTGTAGTAAGAAAGGTCGTAAAATGGAGCAAAATTCATTTAACAACTGTCTAGCAACAGAAATTTTGGGCTCAATTGTAAGACAAGGACTACCTATATGTATTACCTGTATGTAGTTTAATCAAGGGTGTTTTGAAATGGGACTTTGCAGCTTTGCAAGTAACTTAGGGGATGAATCACATTTTTAAAGGTTAATTAGGCATTATGCAAATAAAGTGGGACTGGCTTCTATGGGGTTTTGTGAGACAATCAAACCAATGGATCTAGAAATCAGTCAAAAACTATACATCATCCCAGCATTTTGATTACCTCACTTTTTAGCTTTGTTGCTACACACACATTCATCTTTTTAGAGGGTGATAGAACTGCAAACTTTGAAAACTTCTGGCATAATCAGCTCATGGCAAACTAGTTCCTCTTATTTCTCTTCTCTTGGACTCCTCAGTCTGCTTCCCATGAAACAGGTCTTCCCTTGGGAGATAACACATGGCCTCCTACGTATTTTCACTACCCCTAAGCTAGTTCACTTATCTTTATATAATAAATCTTGTTTTAAAGTAAAGTGGTGCTTACTTCCTGGAAACTGTATTAAAGCACTAGTGAAACTTTCTGAGTATCTCTGAAAATGGAAGACAGGAATTTAAGAATCTATGATAGATGCAGCTTCAGTAATTAAGTTTTCATATTTGTACCTCTGCCTTATTCATGTATAAAAGGTGTTAACTATAATTTCAGCTGATTCCCCCTTTCTCTTTCTCCATAGCTTGTTGCTTGAAGTATTTTTCACATCTTATTTCAAGTATGGAGAATTGAAAATAAGGGAAAATGAGAGAAGAACTCAGAAAGCTGAGATTGCCCAAGGAGCTGCTGATACAGTTCTACAAAGGAATTATTGAGTCTGTCATTTGCACCTCTATAATTGTCTGGTTTGGCACTGCAACGAAACAAGACAGACACAGACTTCAGTGGATAGTGAGAACTGCAGAAAAAACAATTGCTATCAGCCTGCCTTCCATTGAGGCTCTGAAAATATCTACAGACCCTTCACATCCTGGACATAAACTGTTTCAACTTCTTTGCTCAAGATAACGCTATGGGGGATTGCATGCCAGAACAACTAGACACAAAGATAGTTTCCCCCCATGCCATCACTCTGCTAAACAACTAATTCCCACAACACTGTCAAACTACCTAGTAAGGTTGTATTAATATTATTCTTCTCATTTTTCCTATTACCTATCTCCTTATCTTCTTATGATTATAACTTTGTTGCTTGTATCTTACAATTTATATTAATTGTTTTATTTAGTATCCTAGTATGATTTATGTTGTTTGCTTATTTAGTACCCTATGACTATCACTAAGTGTTGTATTTTATGATTTATAATACATGTATTTTTATGATTGTTATGATCATGATTTATCATTTATTGCTTGTATGTACACTGGGAGCTTATGCACTGCAGACAAATTCCTTGTGTGTCCAATCACACTTGGTCAATAAAGAATTCTATTCTATTCTATTCTAATGTTTGGGCAGTGGGAGGCAGAGAAGTTTGCGTTTCTTAAAGGGTGTTAATGAGAGCTCCTGCGCCCTACTTTAAACATTAGTAGACATAACATGAGTGGTTGCTATGCATCACTGCAGTTAGTTTGGCTCTCAGCCTGACAGGTTCCGCTCTGGAGTGTTGCCATACCTAAACACAGAAAAAGACAAAGATTGAAAAAAATGCACTGAATTTCCTTGAGAGATCTTCAGTCATTTCCTATTTTGAATTAAGAAAGCAAAATGTTCCTGCTGTAGAACTTTCTTCCTGAATAAACACTTTCTTTGTGGATTAGTTTCCTCTGGAGGATGATTTTAAAAAATGCATTTTTTTCCCAACAAGGAGACACTTTGACTATAAAATAAAATCAGGCTGCAATCCTAATTTTATTGATATAGAATACAGAGTTTTATCCAAAACCAATTAAATTTAATGGATAAAGAGTTGAGGACTTCAAATATTGAAAAGCTAAGGGTTTATCAATGCTTTTCACAGGATTCTAAAAAAACACAGATCTTTCTTTATACAAGGGAAATATATAAGTGGATGTTACTAACATGCTGATGGGCAAACTTTTAAAGATTATTTTATGTTAGGATTAATTTAACTTTAACTGGAGGATGTTTTTAGACAGAGAAATGTTCTCTGATTGTTCTTTAAATAGAGTCCATTTTCTAAAAATAGGACACATTCTATTTGTAGACTACATCCTATTTGTAGTCTAATTTTTCTTAAGCTGAAGTCCACCCTTGGTTGAGAGTTTATGGGACGAGGATGAAAATTACGGTTGATGTGACATCAGTTGTGTTTTAAAATTAATTGCAATTACTTATAGATGACACGATTACCCCAGGGATATTTAATTACTTCTCCCTTCGGTCATACTTCACATTAAGTTGGGTTTATGGACTATGCTTAAATTACTTACTGAATTAACCCATTTTCTGAGTTTGTACAATACATTGACTGATAAAATGCCCTGCTTCAGACAATCCATGAAATCATAGGAAATCTAATAGAGACTGAAGCTAACCAAGTACAGTGTATTGTACAATGCAGTCTCTAGCTTTAGAAATGGCCTAATTAAAAGTGATGTATAAGAAATTGCATTCAAATTCATATCCAGTTTTGGAGATCACCATGGATGATATTCAAGATTTTAGGGGATATACAAGTGGCTCTGAGGCATCAACATGTTACTCCACTTAGTTCCTTGTAGTATAATAAGAACTAAGTGAATTGAGAAATGCAAGGGTTACACTAATATCAAAGAAATGGTGGAATAGAACCATTAAAGAAAGGATGCTAAGGAAGGACCAAAAGAAATGTGAATGACAAAAATTAAAATAATGTCGAAGAAACGGAAGTGGATGACAGTACAGTTATCTCGCATTCAGTTATCCTGCATTGAATTCTCCCACATCAAGTTTGTCCTGGATCAAGTTGGCCGTGATTAATTGTCCCACATCCAGTTGGCTGGGGCAAATTGATCATGGCGAGTTGTCCCATTCTGCTTTTGAGAGCCACTACACTTTTAGTTGTAGTCCTTTTTTTTTTGAACAGGTGGATGTTGATTGAGGATTATTCTAATCCGGTGTCTTTTATTGTTCTTTTTACTTTTTTTGCATGTATGTTTTTGTTTTGATGCTTTTTTGGCTACCCAGTTATTTGATTAAGATAGATCAGTGTTGGCGAATCTTTTCGAGACCGAGTGCCCAAACCGTAACCCAAAACCCACTTATTTATTGCAAAGTGCCAGGGCCACATCAGCATTGTGGTTCTCTCAGGGAGGGTGGTGTGTGTGGCCCACTGGGTGGGCATGGCCAGGATGGTTACAGCAGATGGTTACAGCAGATGTGGTGTGGCCAGGTAGGCATGGCTATCTTGATGCTCTAACACCTCTACACGAGCTTGCTAGCCGGCCATTTTGCCTGCTTTTTGCTGGGCAGAGCTGCTGCTCTGGGCAGTGGTGGCGGACTAATGGACCTGCGTGAGCTGCTAGTGGCGACGGTGCGTGTGCCCACAGAGAGGGCTCTGAGTGCCGCCTCTGGCACGCGCGCCATAGGTTCGCCACCACTGAGATAGATGGTCAAATATGTTTGCAGAACAAATAAATATTTTTAACATGTAAAATATGGATGCATGGTTAATGTATGTTGAATGTAATAGGCACTAGATGGGATATATTAAATTTTGCTGGCTATGGATAATATATGTTGCATTCTAACACATAAGAATGGTGTTGATTTGGAAAATGGCTGATCTGAACATTTGCTAAATGTTATGATAGATGTTTCAGCTCAATATTGTTATGTGGATGGATAAGAAAATTGTGGGGGAGCACAAGATATCTCATGCATCATGACATCATGGTAATGATGTCAGTTGTATCATTCATGCCATATATGATGTCATTATGGCTTGTTGCAGACATCTATCAAGGTAATGTGTTCTATTCACTTCAGGTTTAATCCAAATGTCTCATGGCTTTTTTGGGGGGGCCAGTGTTTTGAAAAAGTGAGTATTCAGTCATAGCAATATTTCAAGGACAATCCCTTCATCTTGAGGCATGTCATGTTCCCTTTTGTTCTTTTCTGAAGTAAAGGATGGAAGTCGACAACAGTTGAACTATTTTTCCATTATTCAATATTACTGATTGCTGTTGATATTTAGCAATATCAAAAAAGATACAAGTTCCTCTNCAGTGTTTTGAAAAAGTGAGTATTCAGTCATAGCAATATTTCAAGGACAATCCCTTCATCTTGAGGCATGTCATGTTCCCTTTTGTTCTTTTCTGAAGTAAAGGATGGAAGTCGACAACAGTTGAACTATTTTTCCATTATTCAATATTACTGATTGCTGTTGATATTTAGCAATATCAAAAAAGATACAAGTTCCTCTCCCTGCCTCAGAAGATAGAAGAAGCCCAGGAAGACTCTTGGATGACTCTTCACAAACATTCACAATCAAGAAGCAAGATTCTGTCCGTAGTAGTAGTAGTAGTAGTAGTAGTAGTAGTAGTGTAGTAGTAGTAGTAGTAGTAGTAATAATAATAATAATAATAATAATAATAATAATAATAATAATAATAATAATAATAATAATAATAATGTTGGAAGGGACCTTGAAGGTCATCTAGTCCAACCCCCTGCTCAGGCAGGAAACCCTATACCATTTCAGACAAATGGCTGTCCAGTCTCTTCTTAAAAACCTCCATTCACCGCTTCTGGAGGCAGGTTGTCACCTTCTCAACTTCTTCTGGAGTCCCTGAGATTGAATGACAGCTGTGAAGGGATTTAAAGCATTGCAGACAAATGGTAAGAAGAGGATCTGAAAAGCTGTGCAGCTCTATTTTTTTTTTAACCTCTTCCAATTTTAAGATGTGTCTTAGAAGTTCCGCTCTATGCGCTCACACTGAGTGAAGTCAATCAGAGGTCTACTAACAAAGAGTCTTTTCTTACACAAAATGATACCCTTGGCTCCTAATGGAGTTTTGGTACAAACTGAAGATGATTGTATTCAGTGTCTAAGGTCTCCTTGAGTTTTTGCTGTTTTAGAATTGGTTTTATTAATAGAGGTTATTGGATTACTTTATAGGTTTCTATTAGTAGGAAGGCAAGACATTTTATATTCCTCATTTATAAAAATAAGACATTATATAAATCATGTTTTGGAGTTGGTTTAGTCCATTAAATTAAACGTAACTTGAGATTGTCTGGTTTTGACATAATTCGATATTAAGGTTATACAGAAGTGAAAACTTTTGATTTGCTTCTTGTGTTCAAGTGTCAATTCAAAAGATTTTTTAGGCTTCTGCTTGAACACCATTCAAGCAATAAGATTATTGCTTATTTTAGTGCAGTGGTTCTCAACCTTTTTAATGCCGCGACCCCAACCGGTCATAAGTCGAGGACTAAACCGGTCATAAGTCGAGGACTAAACCGGTCATAAGTCGAGGACTAAACCGGTCGTAAGTCGAGGACTACCCAACCGGTCATAAGTCGAAGACTTTCCCTGCCCGGGAGCACCGCGCATGCGTGGTTCCGCCCCCTGCGCCGGCCGAGGCGTAGCTGGCAAGCGGCAGAGCCGGAGCAGGCCGACCACCAGCTGGCCCAGCCCAAGGGAGGTAAGGCACCCGCTGGAAAAGGGGAAAAAATGGCGGACAAAAAAATGGCGGACAAAAAAAATGGCGGACAGCCTTGCTTGGCGACCCCCATGAAATGGTCGATCGACCCCAAATGGGGTCCCGACCCACAGGTTGAGAACCACTGTTTTAGTGTGACATGTAAAAAAGTGAGTGAAGCTCATTTTGAAAGCATGGCTTGTTTGCTTACTGACTGCCTTCAGACAATATGCAAATGAGATGCATGGTTTGTGAATGCCTGGTCCATTTGTTTTTTATACATGATTTGAATTATAGGTAGTCCTCAGCTTATAACTTTAAGTAGTGATGGTTGTTAAGTGAGTCACATTTTTTTTTTGTGGCAGTCCTTAAGCAAACATGGCGGTCATGAAGTGAACGTGCCTGGTCGTACATTGAACCCATTGTTCAATGCTGGTTTCTGCCAAAAAAATGTCATAAAATGTGATTACATGACTACGGGACACTGCAAGCAGCCATAAATGTGGGCTTGTTGCTGCCCACCCAAATATGGCCACATGATTGGGTAGGCAGCTATTGGAACTTTAAAACTGAGTGATAAGTAACTTGGGGGAGGGAGGGTCTGTTGTAACTGTGAATGTTGAATGCAACAGGCTGTAGTCAAGGTCTATCTGTAATCCACAGGATGCAACGCAAAACCTGTTAAAACATATTAAGATTTGGCAAAGAATACTTTGCTAATCTGTTGCAAGTTTTCAACAAAATACGGTTAAAACAAACTATAGCATTGCAGGATATATGAATTCAATCATAACTGACATACAGTGCATTCAGAAATTATTCAGACCCCCTTCATTTTTGTCAATTTTGTGATGCTGCAGCCTGATTCTAGTTGTTGAAATTCATTTTTTCCTCATTAATTTACACTCAGTACCCCATAACGACAAAGTGAAAATACCATATCATGTATTTGCTGCCAAAGGTGCTGCAACAAAGTACTGAGTGAAGGGTCTGAATACTTATGCCAATGTGATATTTCAGGTTTTTTTTCTTTTTAATAAATTTGCAGACATTTCTTCAATTCTGTTTTCACTTTGTCATTATGGGGTAGTGAGTGTAGAGTAATGAGGAAAAAAATGAATTTCAACGACTGTAGAACCAGGCTGCAGCTTAACAAAATTGACAATAGTGAAGAGGATCTGAATACTTTCTGAATGTACTGTATGTATAATAACTTTCCAAATAAGGCTGTACTTTGTGAAACTGTTTATTCCAGGCAAGAATGAGATTGGATGGCTCTAGTAGCAGAAGAATGTGGATATAAGCAGAGATCAAACTATTGTCTTTCAGTCCAAAGGTTGTTGAGCAACCTTTTAAGACACTTAGCTGAGTTTTCACAAGTTTAATTAAGGACCTAGCAGCTGAATTTGCAAAAAAACCCTAAACTTGGTTGCTTCTGACCTTGATTAGTTCTTTTGATAATTTGCATGCCCACCAGTTTGGCTACTTTGTGGCAAAACGTAATATTGCAAACCCAGAAGATGAGTTAATGCATTATCCAAGTTAAATATATTGTGTGAGTCCAATTCCCGAATTGCACTGCAAGCAGACCACAGTCATTTGTTCTGAACATTATGTATGTTTATGTATTTCTGCTGCAGCTGCCAGCTTCCCTAACTGAACCAAAGCTTTTGCTTGTGCTCTAAACAGTCTAAAGGTCTTGACACTCTGAGTCTGCACAGAGTCTTCTTGACCTTATTTGTTCTCTGATTTCAGAAGAGTGAACCAAAGACGTTTTTTTGCTTTCCCCCAAAAAGGTGTATTTAAAGCAGTCCACAATACTTTCCCAACCATAGCTGGCCTGGGAATTCTGGGAGTTGAATTCCACATATCTTAAAGTTGCTAAAGCAATGGTCCCAAACCTTTCTGGCACCAGGGACCGGGTTCATGGAAGACAATTTTTCCACTGATTGAGGGGGGGGGAGAAAGATATTTTCACGACAACCTAGATCCCATGCATGTGCAGATGAAGCTGCGCTATTTGTCAGCCACTTGTGAGGCCTGGTTCTTAACAGGCTACAGACAGGTAAGGCTTTGCAGTCTGGGGGTTGGGGACCCCTGCTCTAAAGGATCTGAGCTTGTGCAGTACAATTGCGTGCTTTTTCACTTGTTATGTAGAAAGACTTAGCCAGCAAATTATGCTTCAACCCTGTTTACGAATAGCCATGTGAGGAGTGGAAGAAAAAAAAAAAAATAGCCTGAATGTAGCTGTTTGCTATTCTCAGTTAGAGTATCTTTAATTTGAGGAAATTGCTGACGTTTGGGCTACAAACTATAAGAAGAGTGAGTCAAGTGTCCCCATTTTGCTGCTTTTTGAGGTTGAGACTTTTGCCCAATTCACAGGTGTACTAGATGCCTTAAGACGGCCTTTCTTGAACCAGTGTCCTTGTGAAAGACAGGGCAATTGAGCTCACCTCTGCACCAGTCTACCTCCAAGGCCTAAAGTTCACTTTGCCAAAGTGCTGCAAATGCTATTATTCTGTGTTGTCTTCTAATTTGCTCTGATCTTCCCAACATCTAAAGAGATTTGGATGCCTACCATATGCCCAAGTATAATTTAGGAGTATTTTTTGAAAGTGAAGATTAACGGCACAATCCTGTGCAGTTCTAAGAAGTAAATCCCACTGAATTAATAGATTCTTATTGCAAGGTAAATCTAGAGGATTGTAGCTTAAATGAGAATCATGATCCTATGCTCTGCTGATTTTTGGCCCATATATCTTCAATAGATCCATCTGAAAGGGTACGGGTAGAGTAGTAGATGTGATTATTCCCTGCATCTGCCTCTGTAATTTGAGCTGGCATTTGGAGAAGGTGTTGGCTCAAGAGTTAAAGACCCTCTCCTTGGGACATCCCAAGCTGATATGTTACCCTTGAGATCTACAGGTTCATCTGGGAGTTCCAATGCTATTGAGCAAACTCACAAGCCGTGACTGGCACAAAAGGAGGGGATACCAGACCAATCACAAAACATGTTTCTTTTAGGGCAGACCAGAAGCTGACCAGAAATGCAGGACTTCTAAGGTAAATCTACAAACAAACAGAAGGACTTGAATACACAAGGATTATCAGACACATCATGTTCATTTGTGGATCGAACTGTAGAAAATCACAATCTTCAAGGTAACAGGACAAAAGACAAAATAATAAGAGTATCAGTTTTTCTTCTGACTATATGACAATACAGAGATTTTTTTTTCTGGAAAGAACTGTCCATTGACTTTAAAATGTTCTACAGAGAACTGGGAACAGTAAGTAATGTCTGAGTGATTGCTACACACAAATGCCCATCAATAATTTACCAAGTTCTTTCTTCTCTTTTCTCTCTAGCAATTAGAGACTGAAGGCTGCCATCCAAAGTACACTGTTACCAAGAAGTCACCAAGTGAGT
>NW_015386753.1:402701-414289 GCF_001527695.2 Protobothrops mucrosquamatus
TTTTTTTCTGGAAAGAACTGTCCATTGACTTTAAAATGTTCTACAGAGAACTGGGAACAGTAAGTAATGTCTGAGTGATTGCTACACACAAATGCCCATCAATAATTTACCAAGTTCTTTCTTCTCTTTTCTCTCTAGCAATTAGAGACTGAAGGCTGCCATCCAAAGTACACTGTTACCAAGAAGTCACCAAGTGAGTGGACAATCATCTGTTGGGATATGTCATGCACTATATATCACAATCCTAAATGTTCGTAAGAATAAATTATGGGGGAAAGCATGGGAGATACACCCAGCTAAATATAATCAGAAGTATACAATAGATCAACTATAAAGACAAAGTTAAAAGAGACTGAACTTACATTCTGATTTCAACTAAATATATACTGGTTACATTCAGACAATATTGGTTGCAAATACATTTAAGTAAAAAGTTACCGAAGAAGTTGGGTTTGTTTAACACGCATAGCTGACAAATTTAGCATGTTATGAGAATACATCTGCTACAATCTTTACCTGACAAAAATAAAGCATGCCCTAATTGTTTTTTTCAAGAAAAGTGGCTCAATTTTATTTGATGGATTGTCACAGAATAGTCTCCTACTTGAAATCTGACTTAAATACAGCTCAGTAATAATAATAATAATGTGATCATGCATATCATTTTATATAAATTGGTATTCTTTTGTCCTTTGGGGGGGGAACAACAAATTTCATATCCTCCATTTTTTTTCCTGACAACATGGGAGCAGCCATGCTAGTGGAAATATATTTTTTCAAATGTTCTTCAGCTGCTGGGTGTATGCACTATAGGAGACAAGGGATTATTTAAGCATACTGTAGCTTTGTTACTTTTGCCAAATACTGATTAAGTTTGGTCCCAGGGCAGCTGTCTGGTTTGAAGTGCTGATGGCTTATTTAAAGCTTTGGGTGCCCATATTTAGATGGGCTAAGAAATTGTTCCTGACAGGAAGCATGTGTGCTGGAATTAGGGGATAGATTCCAGGGCAAATTTCTTCATAGTAACATGTTCAACCCCTAGACTTTGGTGTGTCACAGCAGTGCCCTGCAAAGATCAGGTAAGCTGATTCCATGCTGTGACAAATAACAACAACAAAACAACAACAACAATAACAATAATAGAGTTGGAAGGGACTTTGGAGGTCATCTAGTCCAACCCCCTACTCAGGCAGGAAACTCTATACTATTTGAGACAAATGGCTGTCCACTCTCTTCTTAAAAATTTCCAGTGTTGGAGCATTCACAACTTCTGTAGGTAGGTTGTTCCACTGATTAATTGTTCTAACTGTCAGGAAATTTCTCCTTAGTTCTAGGTTACTTCTCTCTTTGATTAGTTTCCATCCATTGCTTCTTGTACTGCCTTCAGGTGCTTTGGAGAATAGCTTGACTTCCTCTTCTTTGTGGCAACCCTGAGATATTGGAACACTGCTATCATGTCACCCCTCGTCCGTCTTTTCATTAAACTAGACATACCCAATTCCAGCAACCGTTCCTTGTAAGTTTCAGCCTCCAGTCCCCTAATCATCTTTGTTGCTCTTCTCTGTACTCTTTCTAGAGTCTCAACATCTTTTTTACATTATGGTGACCAAAACTGGATACAGTATTCCAAGTATGGCCTTACCAAGACGTTATAAAGTGGTATTAACACTTCACGTGATCTTGATTCTATCCCTCTGTTAATGCAGCCTAGCACTGTGTTGGCTTTTTTGGCAACTGCAGCACACTGCTGGCTCATATTTAAGTGATTGTCCACTAAGACTATTAAATGATTTTGGTTTCTCCCAAAGTCTTTCCTATGTAATCCTATTTATACAATGACACAACTTAAGAAAACTGTCCTGCACCTTCTATCATTCTATCAAGGGTCATTAAAGATGTGAGTTTAGCTACTAGAGGGTTTCTGATTGGCTACTGCTGGTCGATCAGAGAAGATTTTCCTAAGCAGTAGTTAGGGCTTTTCCCCTATTTCTACCTAACCATATTACCAACCTGCTGCCTTTTTGCTGTTGTCCATGACTCTGCCTTCATTTGATCTCCAGTCATGAGAGAGGCAACTAAACCTGTATTATTTAAAGTTATATTTTCCTTTATTATGGCATGCTATCCGGCAACCTCCATATGTATAACATCTGTCAGTCTTTGTCTTTGTAATCTGTTTTCTTGGAAGAAAGTCAGATGACTGTAAGGACTGCAGAACCAGGATAGGTATTGCCAATGGGGAGAGTAAATGTCACAGCAGTATTGTTTTCTAGTAACTTCAGGGTAGGTAGATAACACTTCAAGTCAGCAGGAGGAAAAGGCATCCAAAGGCCTTATCAATTTGTCCCCTGTACAGGATTCTGTAAAACTGAGGACAGTTCAAAAAAGGGGGAAGGAGAAAAGGAAAAAAAGAACAAGGAGGACCTGCTTATCAACTTCCATGAAGGAAATCCATATAATATCTTTGCATCTATATTTTATATAATGAACTTTGAGCATCTGCTGAAACCTAAGTACTTATTTAAACAGACAATAAATCCTTTGTGGACATCGTATCCTTGCCAAGAGCCTTGGGGGAAAGCTAGGACTTCAAGGCTTGCTTGATGAATTCATGGTTGGGGCTATTCCAGCATTTAATGATGATAAAGTTGGAAGGGACCTTGGAGGTCATCTAGTCCAACCCCCTGCTCAGGCAGGAAACCCTATACCATTTCGGACAAATGGCTGTCCAGTTTCTTCTTAAAAACTTCCAGTGTTGGCACATTCACCGCTTCTGGAGGCAGGTTGTTCCACTGGTTAATTGTTCTAACTGTTATGGCAGTGTTTCTCAACTATGGCAAATTTATGCTGAGAGAACTTCATCTCCCAGATTTCCCCAGCCAGCAAGAAGTCTACACACACTGTGGACTTGACAGAGGTATCAAGGTTGAGAAACACTGCTCTGGAGCAATGCTGTTCTGGAGGGCAGATATGTGAAAGAGAAGACATACTTCTGGGTCCCATAATGCGGCATTGCTTGATAGATGGGAGCTGGAGTATGCCTAGTGTGCAGCTCTTATACAATGGTCAAAGAATTTGTCATGAATATTGCAACTGGCCAGGCCCACCATGAGAATAGTTTGGTTATTAATTTCATGAATGCGTCTATCCTGTGCTATCAACATTCTGAATGAACTTCTGATCCAAACAGCTGCCCATTTCTGATGCAGGCAACAGGCTGATTAGAGAAGTTATATGATGAATTATTGTGCAATATGGTATTGGAAGAGCCTTTGCCTGCTTGCATTCCAGCATCCAACCAATGCATAATATTCACTAGACCTGTGTTTAGAAAGAGCCAAATTGACAGATCGCTGTCATAAAGCACCCCTGCACCTGCTAGCTGGGCAACATGACAGATGGCACAGCTCTGAACACCTGTCTATATTTTCCCCATCGTACATTAGAGATAATAATTGGCGGTGTTTTTTCAATTAGTGGGCAATAGGTGGTAGGAAGGATAGCAAAGGCAGAAGTATCCGCCAATCTCTTTCCTCAACTTGACCCAGAGTAGATATGTTAACAGGATGTCCTTCATTAAGTCTTCTTTTGTTGCAGAATAAGGACCACCAATGGGGATTATGCATTGCATGCCACTATTTTCTTCTGACTTAAGAACTTGTGGCCTTCCACTATATGAATACGCCCGTAGAGTGACTTCTAGGTCACCCAATCAGCACTGTGTTGAATAACAGTAATGAGGACAGGCTTTATATCATGGGTGTCACTCGATCATGTTACATGACATATTGTGACATACTGCAACGTTTTTTGCCTTTGTGGTGCTGGGGTGGGCGTGGCCTGCATGTGACGCATCTGGGCCACCAGTTGACTCCCCTACTTTATATCATCTCAATGGTGGCTGGATAATGCTATGGAGAAGCTATAATTTTCTATCAGGAAAATAGCCTGAGTGGTGCACAAATGTAGTTCAGGAAGGGCTGTATTTCAATGACTGCTGTCTAATTATTATTAATAATAATTTATTGAATGTATATACTGCCTGACTCCTCATGACTCTGCAATCTACTACTCCCACAAGTAAGCATGTCTAAACAAAATAAATAAATAAATAAAAAAGATGCAGTTCAGTGGTGAGAAAAATAAACTCCTGCACTTAGGTAGGAAAAACCGAATGTACAGCTACAGAATAGGCTATCCGTGGTTCAACAGCAGCAACTGTGAGAGAGATCCAGGCATCCTAGTGGACAACCACTTAAGTGTGAGCCAGCAGTGTGCTGCAGCTGCCAAAAAAGCCAAAGCAGTCCAAGGCTGCATCGACAGAAGAATAGCATCAAGATCATGATAATACTGTTTTATACCGCACTAGTGAGGCCACACTTGGAATCCTGCATTCAGTTCTGGTCAGAATACAAAATACAAAAAAGAGAAGAGCAATAAAGATGATAAAAGGTCTGGGGGCTAAATCTTATGATCTAGTCTAATGAAGAGAAGGAGAGGGGTGACATAATAGCAGTGTTCCAATATCTCAGGGGTTGCCACAAAGAAGAGGGAGTCAAGCTATTCTCCAAAGCTCCTGAAGGCAGGACGAGAAGCAGTGGATAAAAATTAACCAAGGAGAGAAGCAACTAGAACCAAGGAGAAACTTCCTGACAGAACAATTAACCAGTGGAACGACCTGCCTCCAGAAGTTGTGAATGCTCCAGTACTGGAAGTTTTTAAGAAGAGACTGGACAGCCATTTGTCTGGAATGATATAGGGTTTCCTGCCTGAGCAGGGGCTTGGACTAGAAGACCTCCAAGGTCCCTTCCAACTCGATGGTGATGATGATGATGATGATGATGATGATGATGATAAAGAATGGTTGAAAGAGCCAGATATGTCTATCGTATTGAATAGAAGAATTGGGGGGGACATGATAACTACCTTCCAGTAATTGAGGGCTGTCAGAGAAAAGGTGGGATTGACCTATTCTCCAAAGCACCAGAGGGCAGGACAAGAAGTAACGAGTGGAAGCTTGTTAAAGAGAGATCCAATCTAGAAGTTAGGAGAAATTTTCTGACAGTGAAAACAATCAATGGAATTCCAGTCCTGGAGTTGTGGGTGCTCCATCACTGGAGAATTTCAAAAATAGACTGGACAACCATTTGACCAGAATGATATGACACCTCCTGCCTTAAGTAGGGGGTTAGACTAGAAGACCTCTGAAGCCCCTTCCAGCCCTATGATTCTATGTTCTATTTTCTAGGAAAGACAAATGAAGTGGAAGGGACATAAGGCAAAGGACAGATCTAGGCTTTATGCTTGTCTCATTGCCGGTATGTGACACCCAACACTTCCTGGGTGCAGGAACATATGATATCATCTTCCACCCACTTGTAGCTCATCACAAGTCCACCTCCTGCCAGGGTTTTCCAGGTTAAAATAAACATTGCTCTGTCCTGACAGGAGCTGCCTTAAATCCTTCAGAGTGGATGTTCTCAAGTACTTTGTTTAGATCTAGTGTCAGAGTCTGGCAGGAATGTTTGAAGTTGGCTTAAGAACTAGCAGAAAGGACCATGCAAGGCAAGTGCTTAGGATTCAATGCAGAATTACTCCTAGGAAGTTTAGGTCTGCAGTTTCTGCTTTATTCATCACATCCTCATGTGATTGCAACCAAAAATGGATTTATACACTGATCCTACTCTCAGTAAAGTGTAAGGAGATCAGACTGACAAAGATCCCCTGGATATAATTATAGATTGTTTGATTCATGTTCATTTTTGGCCTGCCAAAATGTTTTGCCCATGAGTGAGTTCTGTCAATGAATTTTAGGCATCCGTTAATTACATGTGCATAAATAAGAATGCACAAAGATATCTTCAAATGCATTCTACATGAAATATCTGTGCAATAGTTATGTAACTGAGATGTTGATTGATAAAGTTTGCAGAACCTTTTTGTGCATCTGTATCTGCTGCCAATATAATAGTCATCAATAAATCTTTGAACTTATTCTTCATTTCTGTGATGGATCAAAACATTTTGGCCATGAGATTTGATCATTGGTAGGGGGCAAAGAAGAAACAAGAGCAAATTGCTTCTCTTGAATATGCTGTATTAGCTGAGATTTTTAACTTTCTTTAATAAAGGCAGTCAATGCATTTTCTCAACAGCATGAATCAGGGGAAATGTACACATATCTTTAATGCACAGAGTAGTTTCTTCTGCACTTAACTGCATAGTAGTATATCTAATCAAGGATAGGCTCAGATTACATACTCTTAAATCATGCTCATCTGCATTTAGCATAAGGAAAGAAACCTTACAATGATGCATATACAAAACGGCATTGCAAGTTGTACAAGTGATTTTTGAGATTAGCTTCTACTCATGTGATTTTACCATAAGGAGATCTGTGTTGCTTGCCATTTTCAAGTAAATATAGACATGATTAAACTCAAAAAATTGCAGCATATTCCAAGCTGCAATTATTGCCTGAAAAATGCTACCTCTACTTTTAGTAAGGTTGATGATGTTCAACCTTGTACAAGTACAAAAGCAAACACCCGATAGCTAAGCTCTACCACCCCTTCCCCAGCTATTTCAGCTTGACAAACATAAATATCTGGCTGGGTGAGTGAAACACATGCACACACTGGGCATGCACAGGAGAAATCCGTTTATTTTCATACGATGCTGGGTGACTCTGACATGAATCAGCAGAAACCTTTGGGCACTTTTGGAGAGCAACAGATACAATGCACGTAGGAGTTATGGTTATCTTGAGATGGTTTTATGGCCTAGAACAGTCATCCATGATGTATGTGTTAGACCACAGCATTCCTAATAGCCAATCTGTATGGTTCTCTGAATAGTTCTCCCCAAAACCGCTTCTTGATAACTTTCTCTAGATCAGCCTTCTGCATGTTGGAAGAGAGCGTGTATGGGGTGAGATTTGCTTTCCTTTGCCTCCTTCCTGCTCCTGATAGAGATTCACAAGTCACTCTTGTGAGACAAATAACTGGAGAAGAAAAGCAACATTCTACCTAGATATTGGATGATTTGTGGGTCAGCTACTTTTTTCCCAATTTACCACTAAAATGCAAGAAAGGGCTGCTGCAGTTTTAAAACAAGGAATGCGTCGGAGGATTGCCTCAAAATGGCTGAGTAATAATAATAAGAATACTGCAGAATTGTCAGAGCATTCTCAGATGCAGATTCAGACTGTTGGTTCACACATAATGGTTGAACTTTTGCAACATGCTAAACTAGTCTAAAAGTGAGTTGAACAGATTGTGGTCCAGTGCTTTGTGGGAGTCCAATCACTGTTTTAATATGATGTGTGAATGATGCCACTTCATTCAAGCATAGTATGGCAAGCATTGTCCTGCCTTCAGGTGCTTTGGAGAATAGCTTGATTCCCTCTTCTTTGTGGCAGCCCCTCAGATATTGGAACACTGCTATCATGTCCCCCCTCGCCCTTCTCTTCATTAAACTAGACATACCCAATTCCAGCAACCGTTCTTTATATGTTTTAGCCTCCAGTCCCCTGATCATCTTTGTTGCTCTTCTCTGTACTCTTTCTAGAGTCTCAAGATCTTTTTTACATCGTGATGACCAAAACTGGATGCAGTATTCCAAATGGCCTAGCACTGTGTTGGCTTTTTTGACAGCTGCAGCATACTGCTGGCTCATATTTAAGTGATTGTCCACTAGAACTCTAAGATCCCTCTCACAGTTACTACTATTGACCAAGGTACCAGCTCTACTATACTTGTGCATTTTTCTTGCCTAAATGTAGAACCTTACTTTTTTCACCACTGAATTTCATTTTGTTAGATAGTGCCCAATGTTCAAGTCTGTCAAGATCCTTCTTTATCTTAAGCTATCTTCTGGAATGTTGGCTATTCCTGCCAGCTTGATGTCGTCTGCCAATTTGATGAGTTCCCCATCTATTCCCTTGTCAAATCACTGTTGAAGATGTTGAAGAGCCCTGGGCCCAGAACAGAGCCCCGGGGCACCCCACTACACACTTCTGTCCATGTAGATGCAATTCCATTGAGGATCACACGCTGAGTACAGCCAGTCAGCAAGCTACGAATTCATCTGGTGGTGATGCTGTCTAACCCACATTTTTCTATCTTATCAGGTAGTAGGTTGTAGTCTACTTTATCAAATGCCTTACTGAAGTCCAAGTAAATTATATCCACAGCATTCCTCTGGTCCACTAATTTTGTCACCTGGTCAAAGAATGCAATAAGATTTGTCAGGGATGATCTGTTTTTGACAAACCCATGTTGGCTTTTGGTAATAACTTTGTTTGCCTCTAGGTGTTCGCTGATTCGTTGATTATCTTTTCCAAAATCTTCCCAGATATTGACGTCAGGCTGATAGGTCTGTAGTTTCCTGGATCCATTTTTTTTCCTTTTTTTGAAGATGGGAACTACTTTAGCTCTTTTCCAGTCCTGTGGTAGTTCCCAAGTGCTTCAAGATCTTTGAAAGATATAGTTCAGTGATTCTGAGATCACATCTGCCAGTTCCTTCAGAACTTTGGGGTGTAAACCATCTGGTCTTGGTGATTTGAACTTGTCTAGGGTGGACAAGTGCTCACTTACCATTTTCTTGCCTATCTTAACTTGTGTTTCTAATCTGCTTATTACGATACTGTTTTTGATAGGTTTTTCCCTTTGTGTAAATACGGTTGCAAAAAACAAGTTAAGCAATTCTGTTTTCTCCTTGTTGCTTGTCACCTTCTTGCCACTTTCTCCCACTAATGGACCAATCATTTCCTTTTTTCTTGTTTTTTACATGTTGAAAGAAGTTTTTTTATTATTATTTTTGACTTTTGTCACAAGCCTTAGTTCATTTTGAGCCTTAGCTTTCCTCATTTCATCTTTGCAGGCTCGGGCTATTTGCTGATATTCTGCCTTAGTTATATGCCCCTCTTTCCACTTTTTATACTTGTCCTTTTTGTCTTTCAATTTATCAGAGAGTTGTTTATGCAGCCATGCTGGTTTCTTTTGAGAGCTGTTATTTTTCTTTTTCGTTGGTATTGTGCTAGAGTGGGCTTTTATAATCTCACTTTTCAAAATTTCCCAAGCTTCTTGAGTTGTTTTCCCCTTGAGGATTCTCATCCATGGAATCCTTCTCAAGGTCTCTCTAAGTTGATTGAAATTAGCTCTCTTAAAATCCAAGACTCTAGTTTGACTATGTTCTATTGCTTGTGCTTGCATAATGTTGAATTCCAATATTTCATAATCACTCCCTCCCAAGGTTCCTGTGGCTTCAACCCCTTCTATCATATAGGTTGTGCACCTATATCAATAGAAACTTTCCAAGGATGTTCTGCTAGCTAATAATGTCTAAAAACACAACTGGGTAGTAACTTGGAATAGAATCTCAGCTGAAGGAAAGAATTTGCAGATACAAAAGGTTATCCGAGGATCCTCTGTTTGCAACTGATAAGCCTTGTGTTCTGAGTTATCAACAAAGGCAATGTTAATCTGGGTCTGGGTATCTGGAAACAGATTAGAATTGGGAAATAGCAAGAATCTAAAGTTTGCTTTGAGAGTTTAAATCATAGGTAGCACATCACATCTCTTTTCCTTATTTATTTATCTGATGGACTCTAGATGGCCTACAGAACTTCCTGGGTAAACATACAATATAAAAATCAATATTATAAATTTTAAAAGAATAAATTCTATAATGTTCTATATAAAAACTACAAGTAATAAGCTGAACTGATTTAATATGGCACCATGGGTTGTAATTTAATTGTGAACAAGATAACAGACCTGGCGTGGACAATATCACTGAGATTTGGCTGGATGAAGAAGACATCCCCTCATAGAGATCTGGGCAGCCAGGTTTTGTATTCTGCATTAGTTCTCCAAGCCTGGGGCAGAGGAATTGGTGTAGCAATTATATACAGGTAGTCCTCAGCTTACAACCATTCATTTAGTGACTGGCTAAATGTTACAATGACATTGAAAAAAGTGACTTATGGCCACTTTTCACACTTGTGATTGTTGCAGCATCCCCATGGCCATGGGATCAAAATTTAGGTATTTGGCATTTATGCATTTAGGACAATTACACTGTCCCGGGGTCATGTGATCACCCTTGGTAACCTTCCCACCCTGCTTCCCACAAGCAAAGTCAATGGGGGAAGCCAGCTTTGCTTAATGACTGCATGATTGATAACTGCACTCATTTGCTTAACAACTGTGGCCAAAAAGGTTGTAAAATGGGTCAAATTTGCCTTGCTTAGCAATAGAAATTTTGGGTTCTGTTATGGTCGTAAATCGAGGACTACCTTTACTGAGAGAGCCTCATTCTTGTGAGGAGTGCTGTATGACACGTAGCCAGATGTAATGCCTCCTTTGTGATGCTGGACCAAAGGGACAAGCTGTCGCTGCTATTGTTGTATCATCCTCCCAAGTGCATGGTGACATTTGTAGATGCTCTTACATAATAGCATCCCTTTCAGAAATGCTTCACACAGGCCATTATTTTGATGTCAGCATGGTTTGCTATAGTCACCACTGAGAGCACCTTGTTGCATTTCTCTGTCTTCTTGATTATGTACCATCAAGTTGGTGTTGATGTTAGAGACCACACAGATAGATCTCTGCAGAATGATCTGCTCTCAACCTCTTCCTTCAGGTCTCCCAATGGTGTTCTCGTTGCTGCTGTAATTGAGTCCATCCAGCTTGTTCCTGGTCGTCCTCTTCTACCTTTCCCACCATTACAATCTTCTCCAGAGAATTAGATCTTCACATAATGTATCCAAAGAAGGATAATTTGAACCTCATCATTTGTGCTTCTGATGAGAACTTTGGATTGACTTTGGAGTCTTAGTTCAGTAAACAGTAAAGGTCAAAGGCATCAGCACTCATTCTATCCTGCTTCTTTGAAGTCCTGCTTTTATTTCCATAGTCCATCATAGGGAGAATCACTACATGCACAATTCTGATATTTGTAGGTATAGACCAGGGATAGGCAACCTTGGCTTTTTTATGACTCGTGGACTTCAACTCCCAGAATTCCTGAGCCAGCTGGCTCAGGAATTCTGGGAGTTGAAGTCCACGAGTCATAAAAGAGCCAAGGTTGCCTACCCCTGGTATAGACACATCATGGTATGTGAATATCTTTTCCAAGGCATTTATTGTTAGTGTGGAGTATAAATTTTTATATGTATACAGTAATGTTACAATATTGTTGGAGAAGCTGTTATTAGTAGCTGTGTGGACAGAAGATGAAGTTTCTGGATGGTGCACTGATTCTGCAGCTGTGTCCGTCTGGAGGTATTGCAAAGCAATACCCAGTTGCCTTCATATAGCGATTCAGAAAAGAAAAGAGTTTCAATACCACATCCAGCAGGAAATGCTTTGATTTAATTGCCAAAATCTGGCTTGCCCCTGCCTTCTTGTTACTGTAAAATACCCCCACACCCTCTTTTTTTCACGGTGCCAACGCTATGTTGGAGTTTCAGACTAAATTCTGGCCATTTCCTACTGACTTACAGCATCTTCTAGAACAGTGGTTCTCAACCTTTTTAATGCCGTGACCCCATAATACAGTTCCCCATGTTGTGGTGACCC
>NW_015386753.1:417887-429835 GCF_001527695.2 Protobothrops mucrosquamatus
TACCTGGTGCCTTGCAAGGGATTCCCGAGTGTTCCTCAATTGTTTTTCCTCTCTCCTCTGCGCGAGAAAAACTTTTGCCGCCTAAATCTGAAATGAATCCCTGGGGAGGGTGGGGCCTTGCTCTGCGCCTGCGCTCTTCACACGCCTCCTGCAGGGCACATTTGGTAAAGTTCGTGCATGCAGGCTGCCGCCAAGCACAAGGAGTAGCACAGCTAAGGAAAAGGGCAAAAAAAAATGGCGGACGGAGTGGTTTGGCGACCCCCGTGAAATGGTCGTGCGACCCCAAATGGGGTCGCGACCCGCAGGTTGAGAACCGCTGTTCTAGAAGCATCCAAACATCAATATAATAGTAATGAGGACAGGATTTCTATCACCTCAGCCATGAATGGGTGATCTTAGAACACTGCTAAACATTGATGGGGAAATGGCCTCCGTCATTTTTTCTCTCTCCTCAGTTCAGGTCAGTGAGCAATGGCCCTCTCAGTGCACTGATATCTCTTAGGCTTAGGTTCGTTTTCCTATGGCTGCAGGATAAGCCTAAAATAATAGCAACCCAACAATTGTCCTCTTTTAAACCAACGCTAGCCCACTCTATTAATAAATTCACATGTCAGAGAGGATATCCTGAAAGGAAATGAGAAAAGAGCTCTTTAAAAAATGGCAGCAAGGAGGTCAAAAGCCATGGGACAGCAAACGTATCTCTTTCTGATGCTGTTCTCAAGGCTGTGTTATGACACTAGAGAGCACTGTAGAGCTAACAGATCAGGGCAAGCAAGAGTTTTTGAGGTTCCTGCTGAATAAGGGGTCATCCTGTAAGGCAAGTTTTTTTATTCAAAAACTAAAACACTCCAGAAGACAGGCTTAAGATACATGAGGACCTGGACAGACTTGAACACTGGGAGCTGTCTAACAAAATGAAATTCAATGGTGAAAAAAGTAAGGTTCTACATTTAGGCAAGAAAAACCAAATGTACAGGTATAGTATAGGGGGTACCTTGCTCAATAGTAGTAACTGTGAGAGGGATCTCGGAGTCCTAGTGGACAATCACTTAAATATGAGCCAGCAGTGTGCTGCAGCTGCCAAAAAAGCCAACACAATGCTAGGCTGCAATAACAGAGGGATAGAATCAAGATCACATGAAGTGTTAATACCACTTTACAATGCCTTGGTAAGGCCACACTTGGAATACTGCATCCAGTTTTGGTCACCACGATGTAAAAAAGATGCTGAGATTCTATAAAGAGTACAGAGAAGAGCAACAAAGATGATTAGGGTAAAACATATAAAGAACAATTGCTGGAATTGGGTATGTCTAGTTTAACGAAGAGAAGGACGAGGGGGGACATGATAGCAGTGTTCCAATATCTCAGGGGCTGCCACAAAGAAGAGGGAGTCATGCTATTCTCCAAAGCACCTGAAGGCAGTACAAGAAGCAACAGATGGAAACTAATCAAGGAGAGAAGCAACCTAGAACTAAGGAGAAATTTCCTGACAGTTAGAACAATTAACCAATGGAACAACCTGTCTCCAGAAGCAGTGAATGCTCCAACACTGGAAGTTTTTAAGAAGAGAGTGGACAGCCATTTGTCTGAAATGGTGTAGGGTTTCCTGCCTGAGCAGGGGGTTGGACTCGATGACCTCCAAGGTCCCTTCCAACTTTATTANTATTATTATTATTATTATTATTATTATTATTATTATTATTATTATTATTATTATTATTATTATTATTATTATTATTATTATTATTATTATTATTATTATTATTATTACTATACCAGGGTGCCATCAGATTGTTATTTTAATGGGTTAGAAAATTGTAAAGACATATGGAATCATCATGTTAAACACAGTTCATACATGGCCAAAGTTCTCTGTTGTGGTGCACATGTTCTAGAACAACATTCTGGAGAGTGAGAAGTTCCCTGAGGATAGGCTCTGGAATGATTCCAAAAGCTTGGAAGAATAGACCTCTGTTCAGGTTGGATTCTGCAACATTATCCTGGGACAGGTATATTTGCTTTCATTCACTAGAACACCTCCCGGAGATTAGAGTTGCTTCTTCTCTGACATCCTTTAAATGAGTCTTGAATCCCTGGCTCTTTTCCCAGGCCTTCAAGTAGAAAATATGTGCCTTTATGGACATTTTATCAATATGTCAGATACCTTAGTCCTTGGTTTTTTGTTTTTCTTTATTTTTTAAAATCGCATCTTGGATCTTGCTTTTAAAGAGTTATTTATGAGTTGGGGAACTTGTCAATTTAATGGAAGGAAGGGAAAAAAAAGGTAGAAACCAGATTTTGTAGCTTGACCTTGCCCATTTCCTGTTTTGGGCCTCATGATCTAAGAAACCCTTGGCTCAGAAATGATCATTAATCCAAACATCCCGCACCCAGTGTAAGGCACATGATAGACATATTTCGCCTTAGGCTCTCACAGGACATTTCCCAAGTGATGGAGGATCCATGCTTTTTAATGTGCACATGATTTTTAAATAGCTTCTCTATAATGCATACTTGTTATTTTCTAGTCAGCGCTGCTCCTGGGGAATTAAAAAGGCTTATCCATGAAATAACAAGGAGGATTGAGGTACACCCAGTTCTCTGCAGGCACCCTTTCCCTTTATGTCCCACTGTTACAGGAAGTCAAAGAGGGTGCAACGCTCTGTCAAGGGATGTTTATTTTATTTATATAGATGTGACTAACAACAGTGTTTTTTTCCTGCCTTCTTCCCATGATGTTGCCTTCATCTTGTCAGCAGTCCACAAGAGACACAGATTTAAGATGTCCTTAGCTGTACCAAAGTTACAGCTATTTTTCTTTCTTGACCCAGCAACATCCAGTAGCAGTTGCTAGATGTATAAAATGATCGGTAGTGGGGTGGGATCAGCTTGACTTTTATTGTCCATTACAGCCCTTGTGGGCAAACCTCTCCCTTCCTGCTTCCAAAAGGTCTCTTTTATTGCCATTCTGTTCTTTTCCCACCAAAAGCTTTGGGCTTGGCCTACCTACCATGTAAGGTGATTTCAGGAAACATGGGAGCCACACTTCATGGCTGCTCAGTAGAAGGGGCTTCTTTTTCTCTTGGATTTGATTATCCAGCTTTGTATGTTTTCAGCAAGGTGTGAAAGGACTGCAGTGGGATCTGGTGGTTCTAGGAAACCAATGCTACTTTGCTATTGGTTTGATGACGTGGCCTGGGGCCAAAAATTTGTGATGTGATGTTGCAGACTTGCGTGGAAATTGCTAAAGCTACATGTCCCCAATGCACTCTGCTTTCAGTCCCATTTCCAGAGAAAAAGAGATGCATAGAGCTTGGCATCCTTACCCCTTATGTTTCTCTACTGTTGCTCAGGCATTTCTCCTCTGCAACTGTTTCACTCTGTTCCCCTCCCTTTGCCATTGAAAGGAATGGGAGCAAGAGCCACAAATTGCAGGCATTGCACAAAGTTGTAATTGTGCAACGATGAAAGATAGGCCAATAGTCCCCTGGCTGCCCAGAACTAGGGAAAGTTGATATCTGTGTATTTTGCATATTCCTGGGACTCTATGTGTGCTTGTGTAACATAGTTCCCTTTTTGGCCGCAGTCACTTCTCAGTCTTTATTGGTGTACAGTGAAATAGCGCAAAATCTTAAAAGATGCGAAATCCCACACCACTGTTGTATCGCAGTGGAGATTAGGGAATGTTTTTGTAGTGGCTGATGCTGTTCTCAGTTCTTAAGAGTTAAGCTAACCACTTTGCTTAGGGCCCTGCAGCTGTATAATCAGGACACTATCACTCAATAGCAAACCAAAACAGAGGCACCAGAGGTAAGATTAAAAACCGCACTGGGAGCCAGCAAATGTCAAACTGGTATATGTTTCTGCCAGTTTCCATCTCAGAGATGTGTGGGTATCTCTTTAACACAGCAGAAGGGAAAGACCAAAGATGGTTCCTGAACATGAAACTAAAATGTGGCACATAATTAGTGGTCTGTGGCTTAATCCAAATGGAAAGAGTTGTGCTAATTAAACAGATAATCATTGACAGACACCTCCATTAACTGGGAGTTACCAAGACATTTATTTGCCTGAGCTGAATCTCCCACTGCACTTGAGCAGGCTAGTTTAGAGGGCCAGGCATGGCCAGGAGGCATTGTGCTATTTACTCCCATCCTTACCGTTGCCCAATGTCTACCACTTGCCTAAGGATAGGGCTGGTCCTGAGAATAACCTCTTCAACAACCCTGCTTGTTGATTAGGCCTTTAACCCATCTTGTCTTTAGAGATCCAGGACAAATAATATTTACAAAAGAAAATGTAACTTGATGGTGATTTGTCGTACAACACAGCTTACACAATTTTGTACAGTTCTTACTCATTCCTATCACTCCTTGTGAAATAGATTAGCTGGAAAAAAATAGGACATTCCCAGGCTTTGAATTTCCAGCTACTTTGCAGGGCAGCATGGTTATTGTTGTGCCTAATCGGCCCTGGTTCTTTACTTACAAGGCCACAGAATATGGATGGTGCTTGAAGGAATATCCATAAAGACATTCATAATCTATGTTCTTAACATGCCAAATCCTCCATTTATAGTCTCTTCAAAATCTCTTGGTGGTTTTATAAAGCAGTTTATAAGAAAACAGTTCCTATCTGTCTATCTAATTTCAATTGATGTGTCAATAATTGATGTGTCAATAATCCCTGGAACTTTTCATCCAGGAATTTAAATGAATATTATAGTTGAAATGGGACGGGTGGGTGAAAGGGCAGTTGGAATTTATGCACAAACATGCCTATATAGAGTGTAAAACCTGAGACTTTAAGCAACTCCAGAGAAATCAAGAGGTAAATATTAAGAGATCAGAACACACAAACAGTTCTAGGGAATTGGTGGGCCAGAAAATAGTGTCCAGTTGCAAAAGTTTTCTGCTAAATATATTCTGTGGTATTGGAGTTGGCAATTCTAGGCAAACAAATGAACAACAACAACAAAAAAAAAACCCAGCACATAAGATCACAGAAGTCTTATCTATCAGAGCTCTTTGAGACCTCTGCCTACATAATCAATCTTGTGTAATTCTTTTACCTTTCCCCCACTGAAGTGTCTTTTTGTGTCACATTGTATTCCCTGTAATAATGAAATAGGATCCAAAATAAAATGTTTTATGCTCCAAAGTTTCTATTTGGCTTCCTTGAAGCAACAGAAGGAAATGCTGCAATATTTCAGAAATCACAGGTTTCTGCGATTGTCTTCCATGAGAGTATATTTATAACAGGCCGGGAAAATGGTGGCTTTCCAATTGTTAGGGAATTATAAAACCAAGTATGAAGTCCATGTGAAAGTTATCAGGAGTTATAGTTTATCAATATTATGGGCCACGATTTACTATTTTACACTGTAACCTATTTTGGTATCCCTTTATTAAATCTATTGCCATGACATATTATGAAATGCAGAACCATTCCTCCACATCATTTTTAGGTTTGCAATATTCTAATTTTTCTTAGATTTCTGCAACTTTCCCTTTTCTTGTCTCCTATCCTGCAACTACTGTTCCCTTATCTCTGTACTACCCCCACATTCAGTCTCTCATTGTTCAACTCTAGGGATTTCCAACCAGATAGTCAGTCTCTCTCTCTCTCTCTCTCTCTCTCTCTCTCTCAGCTTACTGGCATCAAATTGGCTCTTGGTCAGTTCAGGATACGATAACTGAGAATAAGTAATTCCAGGATTTGGCTTCTTAATTATCCAAGAATAACAAGCTGGGCCAAGTTTCCAGATTCAGCTGTCTGACACCTTAGGAAACTCTAAAAATAGCCTTCTGTGAAGACCTGGGCTGATCTCTGGCTCCCCCACCTGCAGGAGGATTCAGAAGGATTGTTATTGCTCTCATGTTTTCTTTAAAGCAAGAGGAACTTAGATTAATTTGTCTGATAGTTAATTAACATTGTTTGATTGTTATTTAGAATAAAATTAACTTACCTGACATTATGCAACAAATTGTTCTCAGGACATGGTGCTGCTTATCCTAGAAAACAAGTCTCTCTGCATTCCTTACATTAAAAAGAAAGAAATAATGAAATCAAGCAGACTTCTATAACGCCCACAGCCAAAACTCTTTTGACTTATCATATATTGTTGACAAATTACCAATCACAAATGAAAAAGGATATAATTTTAGTATCAAAAACCAGCACGATGAATTGACGTAAATATGGTTCAGAGCTCTTTTCTAAGAATGTTTGTTTCTGAGGGGCATTTGAGGCGTCACGACTTGAGCTTCCCTGAAACCAGAAGCAGTCAGATCACAATTAATAACATGGACACTCGCCAAGCCTAAGGGGAATGTGGAACGTTGCAAAGAAGAGACTGACTTTAATCTGGGGCAGGTTTTCCCATCAAGAACTGCCAGGAGGAGAAACAGCTACAAACAAGGCTGATTTTCCTTCAAAAGGCCAAGATTGCTCTGTGCTCTGGAACTGGCAATTCTTTTAAAGAGCAAGAGGGATGGTTTAAGAATTACTAACATTGCTCTCCTAAGGAAAACAGGAATTAAAAAAAAGCTAGCAGAGCTTGATGGAAGCTGAGAATTCTAACAGAAGGACATCAGCGCAAGCTGGGCATTAAGTATGTCAGGGAAAAGTCAAGAAATAGAACAGGCAGTCTGCTGGTTTTGTGGCCTGTGCTTGGTGACCACCCTCGCCTTAAATACATTGCTAGAGTGCTTGATTTCAGGTCTAGTGAATACAATAGCAGTGATTTGGATTTTTGCAGTCTAGTTCTAGTCTCAGCAGAACATTTTTTTCCTCAAGTATAGTAAATTGCCAATCTGAATGGAAACCTGAAGGTCACTTTCTATAGAACCATGGCTTTTTCAATAGACTCTATACTATAGTATGGTTCTTTATGATTCTGCACTGACCTTTGGATTTTATTCCTTGGTTATTAGTGTTTCCTTCCTTCTCTCTTTTGATTTTTTTTTATTTTCTCTTAAAGAAAAGAAACACAGTTTAAATAAACATAAAGAAAATATTTTAATAGCATGACTCTAATAGGGTGGATCATAATCTGCTTGCCAGCTGAAGACCATTATCACAAAAGGTTTGTGCCTTTAATCACTGTCAAGGAGAGTGACTTTCTTCATGTGGATTCCCCCCCCCCCCACATACTCTGTTAAATTTGGCACTATAACTTATTTTTATTCTCAGAAGAGGATGTTGCAACTCTTTTGCTAGTCATTTATGATGAGTTCCAGGATTTTATCTCCAGTTCAAAGACCACTACATTAACTGTGCAACTTAGCTGAGCGTAACTATTAGCTCTGGACAATTCTGCACCAAAGCAATAACAGCTGTTCCCAGACTAGCAAAATGGCATATTTCCTTCCCCGTATTTGCCATACAAAATTAATTAAATACTTCAACTACTTCAATAAAGCTGTTATTTAGGATTCCTCATATCTTCAAAGATGTTTGTTCCCAGATATATTTGATCAAAACTGGTTTGTAAAAATATTTTTTCAATAGAGAACAGAAAATTACTTCATGCTACTTAATATGTTTGTCTTAGGTCTTGTTAGTCACTTCCTACTTCCTCAAAAGGTTACAGTAGAAGGCCACTATCAGTGCCACAAAGTTTCGTTTCTTTTGAATAAGAAACTAAAGGACATTTCTTGTGATTTTATTTATGCTACTATTTCTTTATTTTGCTTCTTTTACAAGCATACAGACAAAATCTATGGAAGCAATCACACGGCTATAAGCAGATGACGCATCACAAACTTGACAGGGACTGGAGAAGCCCTCCAGGGTTGACTTCAAAGGGATCATTCTTGAGCAAAGCAAACCAGCTGAGTCTCGGTTCATCAAGAGATTCAGTTTTATTTTCATGGATGAAGCCAAAATAGTATGGCTGCTTTCACGCAACATGATTAAACCAGTCTTAGCTTGTTGCTGTTGGATTTGGTGATACAAATTGACATAAATTGGGATGAGGGCTCCATTTTAGGGGAATAGTAGCTTGATTCACCATTGCTTTGAGTATTTGGGGTTGAACTTGCCCCCTTTGTGCTGTGGAGCTAATTCTGTTTTGCTGATCCTACCCCCAACCAAGTTAAACATGTTTTGTGACACCAGCATCATTGGGTTTAACTTATTAATCAATGCAAGAATTATTGAAATACACCAAATAAATATTTAATAACTGATCATAATCAAATAATATCTTCATTTAATTTTCCTCTGGCATCGGAATTTACTGCAATGCCCCTTCCCCTAAGTATTTGTTTGAGGATATTACTCTCTGCAGCTCATTTTTGTGAACTGAATAACATGCAAAAAAAGTAGTTTTGGTGGTGGCATTAGGGTTTGTTTAACTTGCATTTTCTTCTTAGAAAATTGTTATTGCAGTTACCTTAAAGTGGACACCAGTTAACTTGCCTTCACACACTTTCTAAACTCAAAACCCCCAAACTTATTCCAGATTGCATTTCTAGCTGTCTTTGAGCCAGTTCACATTCTATTTCTTCTTCTATCTACTTTACTGAAAGGGAGTGGGAGTAAAACTGTGAGATGCTCATTTATTTTTATTTTTTTTAAAGAACTGCTATCCTTTTCCTGTGTATTGCCTTTCCTGAATTCAGGAGTGCTCAAAGGGTAAAAATCCAGTTGCAGCCACTTCAGGTCCATGGTTACTACTCTCTGCGAATTTCAGCCTTTTGTCTCTGGACCTCTCCTTCATCTCATTTGGAAGAGCAAATGCTCCATGAAAATCCTAGAGTTCAAATAAAAATGCTGATGAAACTTCAAAATAATAATACATGCAAGGGAAGAAAGTTGGGATATGGAATTTTGGACCTGCCTGGCGAGAGAAAAGTTAAAGAGAAACTTGAAATATATTTCCCACTTCCCCTCAAATATTTCGGGTGCTCGGGGTGATGGTGTTCTGGATATTGGAATTTTGAATCTGGGTTGTAAGCCCCTGGTGAGGCAGCCCATCATAACTTTGAACAGTTGCTAAGTGACCAGCCACAATTTGAGGACTATCTGCGGTGAAGTTACTTTAGGACAGCATATTGTATGAATCCAACCCACTGGGTTAATTCAGTAAATCATAACGATGCAATCTGTTCCACAACTCCTGATATCCCACTAGGGACAAGGTCAGTTCCAGAGCTGTGCTTCATCAGGCTTTCTGGTCTCTGTTGCAGTAGTTGGACATGGAGGAGGTGGACAAGATCAAGTGATCTCACTGCATCTGGTTCTCATCTTGGCCTGCCTTGCTGATAGGAAGTCACCGTGTGGGTACATAGTGCGAGGGGAGTCTCTTTCTGTCTGCTGCTGGTGCTGGCTTCCTTGAAAGGGACAGCAGTAAGGTCTCTCATGAAGGGAAGTGGATGTGGGTGAAAGTGGATGTGGGTGAAAGTGGATGTGGGTGAAAGCAGTTGTGTGGAGTAGCAGTTTTCTGTTTAGATATAGGAGAAATAAATACAGCGATACAATAATAGAAAATAGACACAACAGAGCAATACAACCCAGGGGTATGAATAAACCAGACTAAAGGATAGATAAATAGGTTTGCAGTGACCGGTTGACACATTTCATGTTTCTTTTTTTTATATATATATATATATATTATTTTTCAAACAGACAAAATACACAATACACAATACATTTTCCTTTTTCCTTAACAATACTATGTCCTATATCTCTTACATTTATTAACAATTATTTACATTACTTCTCTTACTTTTTTATTCCTCAATTCTAACCAACTATAATACATGTCCCATACCTCGTAAAATTCAGTAACTTCTTTGTCTTTCATTTCTAAAGTTAGTTTGTTCATTTCCGCACAGTCTAAAATCTTTCCTATAATCTTTGCACTTGTTGGTATGCTTTCATTTTTCCAATGTTGCGCATATGTAATATGTGCCGCCGTTATAATATGTATGATGATGTATTGGAGTCATTTTTCAATTTTTGGATTAATTATACCTAGTAAAAATATTTCGGGCTTGAATTCAATTTGTTGTCTTGTTATTTCCAATATCCATTTTCTTATTTGCTCCCAGTAAATTTTTGCTTTGGGGCATTGCCACCACATATGGTAGAATGTTAACACATTTCATGTTTCTAAGGGGACATGCCACCTGTGGGTAGAATTAGAGTTCACTTTTTCTTAAACTTTGTTGAGCCTATATGGGATTCACGCTGCATCTCAAAAGAGCAGCAAATTCCACAAATAAACTCCAGTTATTGCAATGCCAAAATTCAGTAGCCTGGTCAAAAGAGATCCAGGAATAGAAAAAAGAAATCTTTGATGGGGTGGGGTGGGGTTGCACAAAGTCCTTGGCTCTTATAGCAATTACTTGCAGTTTCATGTTTTGAATTGTATGAACTTTCAAGAAAACAAATATATTTAGAATCGGTTTGGATTTAGAACATTTTCCAGGTACTGTTGCATTTCTCCATTTCTGGCATGAGAACTGGTGTTGCAAGCAAAATTCACAGCTGCCTTTCACAGCATTAGTGAAATGACTGAAATAAACTGACTGTCCAGCATCTTCTTGCAGAAAAAAGCTGGCTTACACCCACAGGCAGGACTTCTGCCTAAATAGGGGCAATAGGAAGTGACCCTCATGCAACACAAGTTTCAAGGATAGCTTCATGAGCATGAATTGGATGTCAAGGAAAACACAGATTCTTTCCATTAAGTCATGGGGGCAAGCAATGCATCTTCAAATAATAATCAAAGGGAAAAAATGGCAATGGGCTCACTTCAATCAAATTTTTGACCTGTGTTGCTAACAAGTTTCTCCTTCAGAGAGTGGAAGAAAGGACAAGAAGATCATATATCTTTTATTTGACCATAATCAGTAAGGAGACGTAGTTGAGGTAACAGAAGTAGCAGAACCATTGGGGGAATGTGACTCTTGTAATGCTTGAATTCTTGATTTTAAGGAAAATTAAGGCTAAAATGATGATGATGATGATGATGATGATGATGATGATGATGATGATGATTCATTGCACAGTCAGCCAGAAGTTCAGACTGGATTTGGCATTATTGGTTGCAGATGTTTAGACTGGACATACCATTTTTATCCACCTATCAAGACCTTCTCAAGGACTTGGGATAGACAGATGTTGTTGTGTGAGGTGTTAAAGATATCGTTACTGTTAAGTCCAGAGAATAATGGCGCTTGAGACGAAGCATCTTCCAACAAGTCTTTATTGTTTGCTCCATTCTACGAACAACCCGAGCAGAGGCACGCAGGCCTCTATTTATACCCTCTGATCCCCGGGCAAGTTTAACCAATCATGAGGCGGGCTTTTCCCGCCTTGCGCATGCGCTCAAGGCTGGCGCCACTCAGTCTGGTCCTGGGCAGCTTCTGCAAATGCCCGGGACTCTTGCAACGTCCTGAGCCTGCCTCTTGGAGGCTCAGGACACAACACCCCTTCCCCCTGGATGAAATAAGATTGCGCCCACATAGACGCCATCCTATAGATGGTAATATAATTAAGTAATGATGAGTTAATGTTACACAATGTATAAGGTGTGGGACTGTTCCTTTGAACTAGATCCAGTGACCCCCCCGACCTTGTTTCATTAAGACAACCAGCCAGAACCCTTAGGTCAGCTATTTCTATGTACCTGTTCACCTTACATAATCAGCTAGGTATTTGGGAGGGCCTCTTACCCTGAGCGACCTTCTCAGACCTGGAGAGTTTGTATTGTTATCCCCGTTGCTACTTGCACTTGGTGAAGTGCCCTGTGAATGTCCAGTGACTTCAGCTTGACTTTCCAGCCCGTCCCCCATATTTGAGCAGTCATAGCCCTGTTGGTCGCTAAACCTGGTTGATCTACCCTCGATGGAGTTGTCTAACCCCTGTGAATTCATTTCCGTGTTTCCTGAAGGAGTGCGGAATTCCTGGCTCGTTTCTGTAGTGCTAGGGAC
>NW_015386753.1:432557-434007 GCF_001527695.2 Protobothrops mucrosquamatus
CCCCCTTAACGCACACTTTAGAATTTTGGAAATCCGTAAGGATCACATTAGAGGGCCTTAACGAAACTCTCTGGCCACTGCTGCTGCAGATTTTGTGAAATGTGTTGAGGGAAATTATGGATAGGGCAGACCCCGTGTCAAGTTCCATCGATAATGGAATTCCCTGCAATTTCACTTTAAGTGTTAGCTTCTTTTTAAGAGGTTTGTGTGTGCCTATTCTTAAAATGTTCCGGCGTGTTGCACAGAACCCCACCCTGTTTTGGCTGGGCACCCTGGTACCTTTCAGATTTAATTCTTCCTTCGGTTGTACCTTCTGTCGACCAAGGCAGACCGCAGCGATGTGGCCCTTCTTTCCGCACGCACGGCAGATGGCGGAACGGAACCGACATTCCGCTCGCTTGTGGCGTCCACCACATCCGAGGCAACGAAGCTCAGCTGGGCCCTTGTTCTGACGATCCTTGGACCTTCTTCCAGCTGCTTGGTAAAGCTTGTCCACCTCTTCTTCAGGATCTTCGTCCGAATCCTCGCGCACGTCTTCCTTGTGAATAGTGGCGGTCTCTGGAACGTTTCGCTTAGGCCTCATGTTTTTGACCACCCCGCAGGCAGCTTCTTCGGCCGAAACCTCTCGCAGAGCATCTTGGAAGGAGACATTTTCCCTGGCGAACAGTCTCTGCTGCAATTCTGTGTTTCTCAATCCGCATACAAAACGATCGCACAGTCTTTCCTCTAAGTCCTTGAAGTCGCACGGTTGAGCTGCTCTTCTCAAGGCCGCAACGTAGTCTTTTGCTGATTCTCCCACTCGTTGATCTCTTTGTTGAAACGTGTGTCTCCAAGCCATAACAGATTGCTTGGGCTGGAAGTGTTCCTTTAAAGTTTTCTTGAGGTCGGAATATGATACCGTTTCCAGAGAGTCCGGGGCGATTAAGCTCTTGGCGATCTCAAAGGCGTCTTGCCCACAAACGCACAACAATGTGGCAGCCTTTAAACCTTCCTGCCGAATCTGGTTTATGCGGAAATACGTCTCGACTCTTGCCACGTAAGATTCCCACCTCTTGGGGTGAGAGACGTCGAATTCCGCTAAACGCCCAACTTTTGCCATGATCGAGGATCAGGTTTTCTTCTTCTTTAGCCGCACGCACCCTCCAGCGATTTCGTACTGGCAGGATAACGCTGACTTCCACGCCGTTTCTCTTCCGGACTTCTTGGGTGAGTCTTCTAGCTTTTCTTAGCTGTAGAGACTTAATCCCATCCTCGTCGCCAGTGTTAAGTCCGGAGAATAATGGCGCTTGAGACGAAGCATCTTCCAACAAGTCTTTATTGTTTGCTCCATTCTACGAACAACCCGAGCAGAGGCACGCAGGCCTCTATTTATACCCTCTGATCCCCGGGCAAGTTTAACCAATCATGAGGCGGGCTTTTCCCGCCTTGCGCATGCGCACAAGGCTGGCGC
>NW_015386753.1:435099-438878 GCF_001527695.2 Protobothrops mucrosquamatus
AGTCCGGAGAATAATGGCGCTTGAGACGAAGCATCTTCCAACAAGTCTTTATTGTTTGCTCCATTCTACGAACAACCCGAGCAGAGGCACGCAGGCCTCTATTTATACCCTCTGATCCCCGGGCAAGTTTAACCAATCATGAGGCGGGCTTTTCCCGCCTTGCGCATGCGCACAAGGCTGGCGCCGCTCAGTCTGGTCCTGGGCAGCTTCTGCAAATGCCCGGGACTCTTGCAACGTCCCGAGCCTGCCTCTTGCAGGCTCAGGACACAACAGTTACTATGATTGGTCTCACAGTCAGCCATATTTTTGGAGTACATTAAGCATTTCCATCTATCAAATCCTTCCCAAGAACCTGAATAAGTAAATATTGTTGTTTGATGGTGTTAAAGATATTGTCGCAGGATGGAAGCAGTTCCTAGTAAGACCTCCTTTTACAATTGACTAATGGCGAATTTGTCAATGCCAATGGTGTTCAAGTGGTGCTCCAGTTGTTTTGGGATTGCACCCAAGGTGCCTATTACTATTGGTACTACCCTTGCTTGCTTTTGCCACAGTCTTTCTATTTCTATTTGTAGGTCTTTGTATTTTGTTATCTTCTCCAGTTCTTTCTTGTCTATTCTGCTGTCTCCAGGCACTGCCACGTCCACTATCCAGAATTTTTTGTCTTTCTTATATATAGGACAATGTAAAATTATATCTGCCAATTCTTTTACTGATGTTGGCTTTCATTTGCATTGAGTTATTCCTAAAAACCTAGGTTGTCATAATGAATTTGTGTAGTATACTGTATGTACAGATTCAAGTAGGGTGGTCTTTTGTAATGAACAGATGGAAATTTTGTCAATGTGCACATTTTCTAAATGTTGTCCAAGGTTTTTAGGCATGGTGCCAATTACCACTGGGACCACCACAGTAATTTATACCATAATCTTTCAAATTTGATTTCTTTAACATCATCAAACAATAATATCTACTTATCCCATTTCCAGTAGACTCTGATACATCATAAGCGTAACTCAGATTGAGAAGAAACAGATATTTGGAAATTTAGATGAATGATAAATAAAATTCCATGGTAGGGTGGATCAATGAGAAATGAAACTCAAAATATCTGGGAGGTCCTAGAAGAGGAAGCACTAAAAACACAATTGCAAAAAACACAATTGCAAACCACTCTTCACAAAGGAAGAGTATAAATAGAAATATAGAGCTTATATCAGAGAGGTGAAAGTTCAGAATTAATGAGGTTAAGGAAGGATACTAAGAATAAAATCTCTTTAAATTGTTTGAAATACAAGTATATGTGTGTGTGTGTGTGTGTATAATGTAGCTCCCCCCCACAAAAGCAGTACAGACAACCACAATCAAAACAGAAGGAAAAATCCTATACCAGCTACTCAATGAATATGGCAAAATCCTCAAGGGAGGTGGGGTGTGTGTCTACAAACACAAAATATAAATATAATTATAAAAGTAAAATTATAAGTGAATGAATGAATACATTGCTGACATTGCAGACAATAAAGAAAAAAACCAGAGTTGCTGAACTCTTACTTTGTTATCTTTCATCATATGAATGAAAGGCAGAATCAAAACATTTGGTTGATAGAAAAAGAAATCTTTTGTCAACCATGCAGCTGGAGAATTCAATATTGAAGAAACTCCATGGTCTTGAGATGCCATAAGAGATAATCTTTATTGAATACACATACCAGTACTGAAGAAGCAAAATCAACTCTAGTTTACCCATGTGAAATTCTGATTAGTTAACAATGGCTTTTCATAACCCCCATCCACCATGTGTTCACGTTGCCCAATCACATCCTTTCTGTTTGTTATGGGAATGGTCCACTTCTCTGTCAGACACCTGCTTTTGATGACTTTGGGTCCTACGGTCCCTGGACGGCTTCTTGAAACTCCTGTTTCTTTCCCAGGTTTTCCTCCCCCCCCCCCGTTTCTATGGCAAGTTGAGTAGCGGCAGAGGTTAGCAAGCATCTTAGCAATTCATCTTTCTTTGAAAAAGTCAAGGGTGGCTCTGTGATATTGGGAAAGGGGGGCACTGCTTTAAGGGGTTTAATAGGGTTTGTTCTAAAATTGTTCAGAAATGTCATGGCTGAGAGAACATTTGAGGGTGGCTGACAAAGTCTTACCGGTAGTTGAATTTGGTCTTTGCTTAATTGACATAAGTGCTCCCAAATAAGCTTTCAATAAAAACCTCTTTTATTGGGGAAGAGGTTATCATCTGCAACTGTCTCTTGTTCCTTCCCTATTTAGAATGGCTTGTTTTCCCCTCCCTGGAACTGCTTCTTCTTCAAGTAGTCCAAGCAATCTGCACAGCAAACATGATGACTCATGGTCTGAAATGTTACTCCAATGGATGGGATGGTGAATCTGATGAAACCAATAAAGACAAGTAAAACCATTGTATTGTTTCCATTCTAAACAGCTTTGGGAATTAAGTCCAAATAGCAGAAGCAATATCATTAAAGACAGATTAGGAATACAAGTCAAAAAAGGCAAGAAAATGGTAAGACAACACCTATCCACTTTAGATGAGTTCAGATCACCAGGACTAAATGGATTACATCCCGGAGTTCTAAAGGACATGATTTTGGAACCACTGAATCACATATTTCAAAAACCCTGGACCAACAGGGTCTTTAATTCCCATCTTCAAAAAAGAAAAATAAACCAAATTGAGGAAACTACAGATCAATCAGCCTGACATCAATACATGGGAAAATCCTGGAAAAAGATAATCAAGCAACAGATCTATGAACACTGTCTCGATTCCTACCATGGACGAATGGTTAAAAAAGCTGATGGAATTAGCGGAGATGGCCAAATTGACTGTGCTGATAAAAGAAAAGAGCATAAGTATTTTTGTTTCTGTTTGGAAACCACTTCTGGACTTTGTGCTTGAGGTGGGAAAAAAATGATATTGTGATTTTGGGTTTTACCAATTAGACTGATTTGCCAATACAGAAATGGCTAGTGCATACTGCTATAGAAATGTAAAAAGTTGAGATTAGATTTTAATGTCTGATTTTACTGCAACAGAGAAAGTCAGAAGTCAATCCCTTTTGTTTCTTCCCTCCCCTTCTTCACACATTTTTTGTTTTCTCTTTCTCTACTGTTGTTCTTACTGTACTATTTACTTTTGTATTTTCACATTTTATGTTATAAATGAATAAAATTAAAAAAGCAACAGATCTATGAACATCTAGAAACAAGCAAAACTATTACTAGAAGACAACATAGATTTGTCAAAAACAGATCCTGTCAGACAAGCCTTATTGCATTCTTTGACAAAGTGACTAAATTAATGGACTAGCAATCTGCTATGGGGATAGCTGTAAGGCATTTCACAAAGTAGACATAACCTATTTCTTGGTATGAAAGAGAAATATGGGATAGCATCACCGCCAGATGGATTCGTAACTGGCTGACCAATCACACTCAATGTGCAGTCCTCAATGGAACTGCATCTTACATGGAGGGAAGTATGCAATGGGGTATCCCAGTACTCTTCAATAGCTTCATAAACAATTTAGAAGAGAAGCTTGAAGAGGAACTCATCATTTATTTTATTTATTTATTTTTCATAATTTATATGCCGCCCTTCTCCCCACGGGACTCAGGGCGGCTCACAGCATATTAAAATAACACAACACTAACAACACAACACAACATTTCCCCTATAAAAGCCAATTAAAACCAAATATTTGTAGCTGTGACATTATTAAAATCATTAAAAATTATCCCTATTTAAAATTCAC
>NW_015386753.1:439492-443991 GCF_001527695.2 Protobothrops mucrosquamatus
TGCAGCTCGCGCAGCAGCGGCGTTACATGGGAGCGACGCGTCGCTCCCAACACCGCCCGCGCGGCCGCATTCTGGACCAGTTGAAGCCTCCGGATGCTCCTCATAGGGAGCCCCATGTATAGAGCATTACAGTAGTCCAGGCGGGAGGTGACGAGGGCCTGAGTGACTGTGCGCAGAGCGTCCCGGTCCAGAAAAGGGCAGATGACATCAAACTGGGGGGAATAACCAACACTTTGGATGGTAGGCTAAAACAGGAGTGTTAAACTGGCAGCCCATGGGCCGGATGTGTCACATGCAGGCCATGGCTCCATAAAGCCAAAAAACACTGCGATACATCATGGTACATCACGTGACGCAATCGGGTTTGATACCCGTGGGCTAAAAATACAGAAGGACCTTGACAGACTTGAACTCTGGGCTCTAGGTAACAAGGTGCAGTTCAATAACGAGAAAAGTAAGGTTTTACACTTAAGCAAGAAAAATCAAATGCAGAGGTATAAAATAGGTGATACCTACTCAACAGCAGTAACTGTGAGAGATATCTAGGAGTCCAAATGGATAACAATTTAAATATGAGCCAGCAGTGTGCTGCAACTGCCAAAAAACAATGGAGTCCTAAGCTGCATCAACAGAGTGATAATATCACTCTGATCTGATACTCCACAACCTTTGCTCATTCCTTTTCAGGCTGGTGTTAATTATCATCATCTCCTCCTCCTCCTCCTCCTCCTCCTCTGTCGAAGGAGAGACAAGTTCTAGCACTAAAGTTTTAATCCTGGCGCTAGCACTCCTAGAGTAAAACCTTCTCCAATCTGATATCCTATGAGTGACCTGGGGTGGAAGAAAATACCACTGGCCTTTTACTATAACCTTCAGCAACTGTCTGGAAGGCAAATGCCAGTTATGACATTTCTAGAATTCAGCAGCTACCACTTTAACTGACCATGAAGCTTTGATCTTTAATATCTGTTAATTATAAAGCATTTTACTGATACCAATAAAGAAGGAGTGCTATTTGCTGACAGTTTAAATAAATAAAATAAACTGACAGCAAACAGCATTCCTTTACTAGCACTGATGATGTGACCTAGTCTGGGTAATGAAACGTCTGCAAGAAAACAAGCAAGATCAGAGAGTACCAAGGAACCTTCATTTTATTGCTGCCTGACCTTCCCTTCCTATTTACACCTGACATGTGCTGTTGCAATCCTCCCATTCCTTTATTCATTTCCTCATGATTTTGTCATGACATGTAGTAGTCAGGTATGAGATATTGGCAAAATCTTGCAAGGTCATGCCATGAGACAGGATGGTGGAGATTTTCTCCCGAGGCTACTCAGAGTTCCAGAGTGACCTATGTCTCATCATCTCACAAGCTTATGAGCACAAAAACACAGTTATAGCATAGAGGCCTGAAATAAATATTTATAGGAGGAAATACTTAGATGTCATTATCAACCTTGATGCTGACAGTGAGTTAAATCCTGAGATGTTTCATTTCCAGGATATTTTTTTCTAAACTATGTGGGATAATTATAGTTTGCTCTTCTAGCTCTTTACAGCCAGTTGCAGCAGCAAAGTCCGTGTAAATGCACTTTGCAAAGATTAGCTGTAAGGAAAGGCCATAAGATGGGGGAAATCTAATGTTATCTGTTATCTGTATGAAACTTTTTTCTTTTGTTCTGTAAGCAGCTGGAGGCTGAACTTTTGAAAGCTTACTATAAATAGTTCAAATGACCCTTTTATGGACTAGGCAGCTCTATCTCACTGTCTTAGCCACACCCATTTCCAATATCAGAGTAAAACCCTTTTCCGGCATAGAAGGCTTTCAATGACTATGTCATCCCCTCCTGAGGCTGTAAAATAGGAATAACACATTTGTGTTGCTGCCACACACAGAGAATAGCATTTCGATAAAATAAACACAGAAGTTCAGCTTCCATGGGAGGAATTTTGAAGTTAAATTCTACTATCTATTTGGTTGTGGTCACATTGGATTTTTTTAAAACTTAACCCTAAGTGACAATTTTGTTTTTACTATCTCCTAACTCAGTGGTACTTAACCTTTTCTAGGAAATGTTTGATTAATGTTCGCACCCCCTACAAAAGTGATTGTGACTTGACTCATCATTCAGGGACACATTCAAGGACAAGAAGCAATGGATGGAAACTAATCAAGGAGAGAAGCAACCTAGAACTAAGGAGAAACTTCCTGACAGTTAGAACAATTAACCAGTGGAACAACCTGCCTCCAGAAGCGGTGAATGCTCCATCACTGGAAGTTTTTAAGAAGAGACTGGACAGCCATTTGTCCGAAATGGTATAGGGCAGTGGTGGTGAACCTATGGCATGGGTGCCAGAGGCGGCACTCAGAGCCCTCTCTGTGGGCATGTGCGCCGTCGCCCCAGTCCTAGGCCTTTAGTTGGGTTTTATAAAACCTTTTGGCTTTAGGCCTCCGCCGCCATGTGCAAAAAAAAAAGGTTCAATCAATCAGTCAATTTCAACTTCTCGCAGGAAAAAAAAAGATCTTGCAAAGTTGGAATTGATTGATTGAACTTTTTAGTCCCACCCAGTCTGCCGTTACCACCGCAGCCATGCCCACCCAATGGGCCACACCCAGCCAATGGGCCACACCCAGCCAATGGACCACACCCACCCGGCACCCAACGATGCATAAATGGGTTTGGGGTTGCATTTTGGGCACTCGGTCTCTAAAAGGTTCGCCATCACTGGTATAGGGTTTCCTGCCTGAGCAGGGGGTTGACTAGATGACCTCCAAGGTCCCTTCCAACATTATTATTATTATTATTATTATTATTATTATTATTATTATTATTATTATTATTATTATATTATTATTATTATGTCATTCTTTGTCGAACCCTCTGAAATTACATCTCACAGCCCAGGTTGAGAATCCCTGCCCTAACTGATGTAATGAGAGCCAGTTTGGCATTGTGGTGAAAGCATGAGCTTAGAAACTGAGAGACCATGAGTTCTAGTCCCACCTTAGGCACAAAGGCAGCTGAGTGACCTTGGGCCAGTTACTTTCTCTCAGCCCTGGGAAGCAGTCAATGGCAAACCACTTCTGAAACCTTGCCAAGAAAACTGCAGGAAACTGTCTAGGCCAGGGGTGTGAAACTGCTGGCCGCGGGCCAGATGCGTCATGGCAAAACCGCGCCCACCCCATTTTCGGCAATGGAAAAAAGTCACAATACGTCACGACACGTCACGTGACGTTGCAAGTTTGACACCCCTGGTCTAGGCAGTCTCCAAGGATTGGACACCTGTGTAATGGGTTAATAAAGAAGCACATTTATTACTATATTATGTATTTATAATTTTAAAAATATTTTCACAGTTGTATTTGAGCATAACTGGTTTTCTTTATAATACAATCTACATGTATTTTATTTTATGTGTTCAAATAAAGTGTGTTAACCAGATTCTCAAAAGTGTTCATGGCACAAAAAGATTAAGGGCTCCTTGTTAGAAGTCAAGTGGATTGGCAGGCACATTATACTAAGCCAAAACAAACATAAATGCATAACCTTGTTTGATGAGAAAGCTGAGATAAACAATTTGTAATTCTCAAATCCTTTCCTGCCCTCCTAATATTCCTCTCACCATGTTGTCAAATTTTGACAGTATCTTTTTCTGAAAATCAGGAACTTGAATAATTGGCATTTTTAGTTCAGAAACTTGAAAAAATTGTGACTAGGTCTTACAAAGTCTAATACAAGGAGGGGGAGGGAGGGAGGGAAGGAAGGAAGAAAGGAAGGAAGGATTTCTCTGTTCACTGCATCTTCGTGCTTTATGATCTGTCAGCCATACAGACCTCCTATATTTGATACACAGCAGTGGATGTGGAAACTAAGCAGGCCTAGAGTTTGTATATATGTGGAACAGGCTAATTATCAGAAGAGGGAAACAATTTATTCATTGATTGGTTTTGGATTCAGAATTCTATAAACAGAATCCAATGTTTATAGAAAACAAAATATTTTTGTGGACTAACTTCTTTCCCCACTTCTCCCAAACCAGTTTGCCCTGAAAATCTACCAACTGTACATTTTGTTTATTTGCCATTCTTTTAGGAACTCAAGATGACATACATAGTGATTCCTCTTCGCATTTTATGCTCACAACAATATTGAAGTGAGATAGATGAATCTGAGAGGCAGGGACTGCGTGCGAGTGGCCTAAAATTATCCCCTTTGTGTCTATTTGAACCTGGATCTCTCTGGCTACTCAACATCTGAATTATTCTGCCAATGGGAGAGAAAGACAATAGTGATGTTGCATGACTCCCAACTTTGCCCATATCAGTGGTGAGGGTTGAGGTACCCTTAAGCAGCTGCTAGCTAAGATAAAACAATGGCAGGCCTGGCCTTTTGGGAATACTGCTCTTTTGTTCAAAGAGGGCACATAATTAATGTACCTTTGATTATTCTATTGCCTCAAAAGGGGTGATTATCCATAGAAAACAATAGAATTAT
>NW_015386753.1:444505-445889 GCF_001527695.2 Protobothrops mucrosquamatus
TGCATGACTCCCAACTTTGCCCATATCAGTGGTGAGGGTTGAGGTACCCTTAAGCAGCTGCTAGCTAAGATAAAACAATGGCAGGCCTGGCCTTTTGGGAATACTGCTCTTTTGTTCAAAGAGGGCACATAATTAATGTACCTTTGATTATTCTATTGCCTCAAAAGGGGTGATTATCCATAGAAAACAATAGAATTATCGACATATTCAAACTCTGATTGGGTAAAAGCTACTATGCTACTTGCCAGTGCTGATGTTGAGGAGGGAAGCAGTATTGTTCCTAGAATAGATACTTTATAGATCAGAGAGGTCCAATTGTCAAGTTGTCCCAATAAGAAGATGCCCATTATGTTCCTGGACCTTTTCATAGGTAAGGAATAATTGGTGCACAATTATTTAGTAGTCAAGACTACTAAACTGGAGTGCCATATGTGTCTGGTTGATAATAATGTCAATGGAGAGCAGGAAAGGGGAGGGAGAAGGGGGAGGAAGGACTAGAAAAATGAAAGAGGAATATCTCAGAATGGCATGTGACAAGTAAAAAGGAGGCAAGCAGAGGATTTAAGCAAGTGTAGCAAAATCCTTTGGGTTCTTGAAATCTGATCTGAAGATCCCAATCATTGCAAGGTGTTTTGCTGGGGAATGCTAGGTGCTAAATGTGAAATGTAGAGTTAATAAAGATCTCGTTCCTCACATTATGCAGGATCTGATTGCATTCCTTATTAAAATATATTATAATAATAATAATAATAATAATAATAATAATAATAATAATAATAATAATAATAATAATAATAATAATAATAATAATAATAAAAAAGTTGGAAGGGACCTTGAAGGTCATGGAGTCCAACCCCCTGCTCAGGCAGGAACCCTACACAATTTCAGACAAATGGCTGTCCAGTCTCTTCTTAAAAACGTCCAGTGTTGGAACATTCACCACTTCTGGAGGCAGGTTGTTCCATTGGTTAATTGTTCTAACTGTCAGGAAGTTTCTCCTTAGTTCTAAGTTGCTTCTCTCCTTGATCAGTTTCCACCCATTGCTTCTCGTTCTGCCTTCAGGCGCCTTGGAGAATAGCTTGACTCCCTCTTCTTTGTGGCAGCCCCTGAGATATTGGAACACTGCTATCATGTCCCCCCTCGTCCTTCTCTTCGTTAAACTAGACATACCCAATTCCAGCAACTGTTCCTTATATGTTTTAGCCTCCAGTCCCCTAATCATCTTTGTTGCTCTTCTCTGTACTTTTTCTAGAGTCTCAGCATCTTTTTTACATCGTGGTGACCAAAACTGGATGCAGTATTCCAAGTGTGGCCTTACTAAGGCATTGTAAAGTGGTATTAATACTTCACGTGATCTTGATTCTATCCCTCTGTTAATGCAGCC
>NW_015386753.1:446396-457090 GCF_001527695.2 Protobothrops mucrosquamatus
TCTTGATTCTATCCCTCTGTTAATGCAGCCCAGCACTGTGTTGGCTTTTTTGGCAGCTGCAGCACACTGCTGGCTCATATTTAAGTGATTGTCCACTAGGACTCCGAGATCCCTCTCACAGTTACTACTATTGAGCAAGGTACCCCCTATACTATACCTGTACATTTGGTTTTTCTTGCCTAAATGTAGAACCTTACTTAAACAAAAAGATGATTGGTGCATAGGAAGCTACCCAATCAGAAGTTCTATAGGATTTTAGACACGAGTGTTTCCCAGCTATTTATAGATCCAATAGGGACAAAGCCATGCAAACTTGTGTTTTGCCACTAAGCTATAATCCTTTCTTAGACCTGGAGTTGTATAGGCACTAAATATTATCGAAAAACAGACAGTACTGTCATTCATTTTTCTCTTGAAGTAGTTGCTAATCCAGTCTAGCGCTGTATAATCAGGAAAAAAACCAGTCCAACAAGGAAACTGAGGCTGCCAGAGAGAACAATTAAAAAAAAAAAAAAAAAGACACGAGGCAGTGACTTCCTTGTTCTCCTTGGTAGGGAAAATCTAGTTATTACTGGAAAGGAAAGTATGTGTGGATATGTGCTAGCATTATATTTGGTCACATTATCAACTGTCTCATCTAAGACATGCCCCAACTCACTCTCCTAGTATTATTTTCCTTACATATATGTGATTTTTTCCCCCTCCTCTTGATGTGTTGGTTGTTTTGAGTGGGCACATTTTCCATCAGTTGCCAAATGCAATGGGTTCCAACGCATCTGTTTACTTCTGGAGCATTACTAAGACAGGATCCTCTTTGTATAAATACAAAATCACTTTCCATAAGCTAGTTACAGCAAGATGATGACATCTATTAGATCAGGCTCTCAGATAATACGGAATTGGAAAATTGATGAAAAGCAGGAAAACTGGCCAGCAGGACTCCAAAAAGATGATATTTCTGAAGTTTTTGATGCGCACACTATTATCTCTAACCATCGCATATGCTGAGAGCCTAAATAAATAGAATTCCTGTTTTGTTTTTCAAAAATCCTTTCTCATAAAATCAATTAGAGACAATGGTCTGATTGATGAAAAACAGCACTTTGGTCATTTGGGCTCTCTCCATTACTCTTCTTTTTCTGTACCAATGACTGCATCTTGAAGGATCCCTCTGTTGAAGCACTGAAGTTTGCAGATGATACAACAGTCATTGGTCTCCTTCAAAACGATGATGAGTCTGCATGTAGATGGGAGGAAGATCAACTGGTTCTGTGGTGCAGCCAGAACAATCTGGAGCTGAACACTTTTAAAACTGTAGAGATGATAGTAGACTTTAGGAGTAACTGTTTTATTCTACCACTTCTTACAATACTAGACAACACAGTATCAACAATAGAGACCTTCAGGTTTCTAGGTTCTATTATCTCCAAGGACTTGAAATGGACATTAGAACCATCATTAAAAAGGCACAACAAAGAATATTCTTCTTCAGCTCGGAAAGCTCAGATTGCCCAAATTGCTGATGCAGTTCTACAGAGGAATTATTAAGTCCTCAATATTATTTATTTATTAATTATTATTTGTACCTCAGTAACTGTCTGGTTTGGCACAGCAACCAAACAGGACAGGTACAGACTTCAGCGATAGATAGGACTGCAGAAAAAACAATCACAACCAGCCTGCTTTCCATTGAGGACCTGTATACTGCATGAACTAGAAGGAGGGTTGAGAAAATATCTACAGACTCCTCACATTCTGAACATAATCTATTTCAACCTCTCCCCTCAGGATGCTGCTATAGAGCATTGCACGCCCAAACAATCAGACACAGAGATAGTTTTTTTCTAGGCCATCACTCTGCTTAATACTTAATTCCCACAGCACTGTCTCATTTCTCCTCTTCTCATCTTTCCTACTATCTTCTCCTATTGGTATCTTATGAGTAATAATGATGATGATGATGATGATGGAAGGGACCTTGGAGGCAGTGGTGGGATTCAAATACCTGAACATCCAGTTCTCTGCATGGATGCAGGCCTGGGCCTCTGAGGCCTAGAATGGACTTCCAGAAGTGACATCCATGCACTTATTGTGGGCTGTTCTAGGCCTGGGAGGCTTCCTCCAAGCCTAGAATGGACTTCCAGAAGCAGCATGGATTCAGCCGGTTCTCCGAACTCAACAAAATTTAGCTACCGGTTTACCTAACCAGTGCGAACCGGCTGAATCCCACCACTGCTTTGAGGTCATCTAGTCCAACTCCTTGCTCAAGGCAGGAAACCCTATACCATTTAAGACAAATGACGATCCAGTCTCTTTTTAAAAACTTCCAGTGTTGGAGCATTCACAGCTTCTGGAGGCAGGTTGTTCCACTGATTAATTGTTTTAACTGTCAGAAAATTTCTCCATAGTTCCAGTTTGCTTCTCTCTTTGGTTAGTTTCCATCCGTTACTTCTTATCCTGCCTTCAGGCGCCTTGGAGAATAGCTTGACTCCCTCTTCTTTGTGGCAGCCCCTGAGATATTGGAACACTGCTGTCATGTTACCCTATCATATCAATTGTTGTTTGTAACTTATGATTAATGATTGTAACTATGACCTATTACTTGCTATTTATATGTACACTGTGAGCTTATGCACCAAAGACAAATTTCTTGTGTGTCCAATCACATTTTGCCAATAAATAATTCTATTCTGTTCTGTTCTATTCTATTGTATTCTAAAATATTTATGCAGAAGTAACTGAAGAACAATATAAGAATTGACTCCTCTTGAAAACAGGTCTTAATGATTTTTTGAAAAGATTTGGACTGGGCAATGTAGGAGATGATAAAGTCAGGCCACAAGACAAAGCATAATAATCTGAGCAGGATTTATGTCTTTCGGAATCCAGGGCAACATGTTCAAATGTTTGGTTTCCATGTCACACTGAATCCTACTGATATACCAAATAAGCAGCTTTCTTAGTTCACTATGCTTAGTAAACATGTGTATTCAGTTTATAGTCCAAATCATGCTTATCACATTACTGGCACATACTGTACTTATAGCAAATCTGTGAAACATGGATTACACTGCACTATGATAATATGGAGAAGCAACTTTGGGAGCACATTGACACTTTAGCGTGAACTGCTTTTCATCAGCCTCTTTAGTATCTGAGGAGGCTTGCTTTAACTTTTCCTTTGTCTTTGGGCATACTTGCAAACAGAACATTGGCCTGCATTTTTATTTTCTGAGACTGTCTGAAGGACCTCTGGGGTCCACAGATCCTGTTGGAAACACAGAATGTGCTTAAGAGTTGTGCTTTGCAGCATCTAGCTTCCTATGCATTCTTTAAATTAAAAGAGTAATTAAGAAATAACATAAATAAAACAGATAGCCTGGTGAGCACCAATAAATTAACATGGAGCATATTGTTGTGCCTGAATATCTCCTTGGTAACCCATGCCTTAACTAAGTGGTTTAGACCAGGTGCCTGAGGAGAACTTTTTCCTTCCTTCCTTCCTTCCTTCCTTCCTTCCTTCCTTCCTTCCTTCCTTCCTTCCTTCCTCCCTCCCTTCCTTCCTCCCTCCCTCCCTCCCTCCCTCCCTCTCTTCCTTCCTTTTTTAATGTTTTATTGATTTTCTAATTTTACATTTAAGTATTTAAAAAGCAACGTGGCGGCTGCGTTAATCGATAATTCAATGACATACAATTATCTTTAGTACAAGTTTCAAACTACCTCATTAAATATTTCCTCTTTTTTCCCCTTAGTATTTACTGTCTCATGTCTAAACTAATAGAATTCTTATTATATCAATTAAATAAAAATAGCATTCTTACATTTATCAATATGTTTAGCTTATACATATCCTGGTTATTTTAACATTGAGTCTTTATAGACAATCAATGTCCTAATTAGTTTCCCCCAATTTTTAGTTTCCCATTAATATTTAAATTTAACATTTAATATTTATAATTTCCAAGTTTTAAGTAACCAAAGTTCCCTTTATCACAATTCATCACAAAGTCTAATATTCAGGATACACGTCTTATCTATTTGAATATATTCTATTTCTCACCATCTTACATCATCTAATTAATAATACAGTATAACATTCTTATTTTCTATTAATTTCCAAATGTCTTAAATTTAGTAACCAAAATTTCTCTTGTTTCAACATCAAATACTTACTCTCTTTTTCTCTTAATGTCTATTATCTCATATTTAAGCTAGTACAGTTCTTATTATATCAGCTAAATAAAAACACGTTTATTACATTTATCAATAGTTTTTTAGGTTATATATATCTTAATTACTTTTACATTCAATCTTTATAAACAAGTCAATATTCAAATTTAACTTTTAATATTTATACTTCCAAGTTTTTATTTTATTTATTTATTTATTTATTTATTTATTGAATTTTTACCCCGCCCTTCTCCTTGCGGACTCAGGGCGGCTGACAGCCTGATAAAAACAAATACAAAAAATACCACAATACTATCGTTAAAAATATAATTAAAATGAAATATTTGATAGGCCTTTGTAATTTAAAATTATTTTTAAAACCCCGCTAAAAATTGCCCCTTAGGCCAGTCCTGCTAGTTGAAATAGCCNCACCGAGAAGGCCCTCCCCCTGGGGGTCGCCAGCCGGCACTGTCTGGCTGACGGCACCCTGAGGAGACCCACTCTGTGGGAGCGTACCGGCCGATGGGAGGTAATCTGAGGCAGAAGGCGGTCTCGGAGATATCCAGGTCCGATGCCATGGAGCGCTTTGAAGGTGATAATCAACACCTTGAAGCGCACCCGGAAAGCCCACCTTGGTTTTAAATGACCAAGGTTTTCTTTATCTCAGTTCATAACAAAATCTAGTATTCAAGGTACACATCTTGTCTATTTGAGTATATTCTATTTTAATCCTTACTAATAAGTCAAAACCCCAATTTTCTTCAGCTTTATTCTAGCTTTTTTTCTTTGCCAACTCGCCTTCCATATCCATACTTTTAAGTCATCAAATAGATCTCCCTCTGTTATTATATATATATTGTTTGAAATAAAAGAAGCCATCCAGTCGCCATTTTTTTGGAAGGGCTAACAAATCGTCTCTCTATTTTTCCATCTCGACGTAGTTTATCTTCCCTTTGGTCTGTTCTTCTTCTTGATCCTCAGATTTCTTCTGCTTTATATAGAAAGTCTTTTCCATTTTCAATGTTGTCAGTCCCTTTTCTGGGTTTTTCATTAACTGTGTTTATTGATCAGTTGAATCTTACAACAACAACAACAACAACAACAACAACAACAACAATAATAATAATAATAATAATAATAATAATAATAATAATAATAATAATAATAATAATAATAATAATAATAAAGTTGGAAGGGACCTTGGAGGTCATCAAGTCCAACCCCCTGCTCAGGCAGGTAACCCTATACCATTTTGGACAAATGGCTGTCCAGTTTCTTCTTAAAAACTTCCAATGTTGGAGCATTCACCGCTTCTGGAGGCAGGTTGTTCCACTGGTTAATTGTTCTAGTGGAACAACCTGCCTCCAGAAGTGATGAATGCTCCAACACTGGAAGTTTTTAAGATCTTCTATCATAGTATTTGATTGTTCCACTTCTTCTATTATATTCTGTGTAGTTGATTCTTTAGTTGTAATCAAAGTTTGAGTTTGTATATCTAGGCTGACATCTTGTTCTTTTCTGTAGCTTTTTATTTCATCAGTAGCTGTAAGAATAGTTTCATAAATTACTTTCAACATAAAGAGAATCTGTTCATGATCTTCATCCATGTTCTCTTAGTGGTGTGTTAAATTAAAAGCTTTACAATCAGAGAATGAAAATAATTTTGTCACTGAGTATAGAACACAGCTGGGCTTCTCATAGCTGATATCTGCCAAGGTTGCAAAAGTCTTATCTATAGTCTGGGCTTCAAGCCAAGTCTCTTTTGGACAATAACAAGTTGTAATATCCAGTTTAGCCACAAGATGTCACCCAAACCGTTTAAGATTTTTTTTAAGTCCAAAATTTTTATAATCCTTTTCCAATTTTACTTCTTTTTTGTAAGTAAAAACCCAAATCTTCAATAAGAATAAGAAATCTTTTAGTCCTCAAATTTTAGAAAAATAAAAATCCAGTTAGAATCAGGTTATTCTTTCAGCGTTTTAAACTCTCCTGGATCGTCAGTCACCGATGTTTTTAGAGGGTGGGATAGAATTTCCCTTCCCTCTCTCCACAGGGGAAAAAAAACTTCGGGCAGCTTATACAGGTGTAAAAAATAGGATTGAAGAGAGATTTAGATCTCACCCAGTCTCATCCGCGCTGCTTTATAGGTGCCTGGTAGTAAGTTTGACTTTGGCTGTCTGCAGCCTAGTGATGGGCCATATTTCTATGGCCAGTCTTTTTCCGCTGGTTTGGAGACCTGCCCTGGATCGAGTGGAAGGGCTACCACCCTGCTGTGATCAAGCGGGGGTCCCCTCCTTGCTTGCTGCCCCTACAGGGTGACTTTCGACCCTTTCCAGGGTCCTCCAGCAGTGCAAAATCGGATGTGGAAGATGGAGCTTGCCTTCCAGCGTCCATGGCATCTGTGGTGGCAAACCGGAAGTCCCTTCCTTCCTTCCTTCCTTCCTTCCTTCCTTCCTTCCTTCCTTCCTTCCTTCCTTCCTTCCTTCCTTCCTTCCTTCCTTCCTTCCTTCCTTCCTTCTCATCAGAAGTCTTGTTCATAGTTCCATTGCTAGCAGAAAGCCCATTATAGATTCCAAAACTGAGATCTTTCTCTGTTGGAATGCAATAACTTTGCACTGTCCTTTGCATTGTCCTTTGGAAGGGAACAATAACTATAGTCCTCAACTTACAACAGTTCATATAGTGACCGTTCAAAGTTACAACAACACTGAAAAAAGTGACTTACAACCATTTTTCAGACGTACAACCGTTGCAGCAGCCCCATGGTCACATGATCAAAATTCATGTGTCAACTGACATATTTATGACAGTTGCAGTGTTCCAGGGTCATATGATCACTTTTTGTGATCTTCTGACAAGCAAAGTCAATAGGGAAGCCAGATTCACTTAACAACTATGGCAAGAAAAGTCATAAAATGGGGCAAAATTCATTTAACAAATGTCTCACTTAGCAACAGAAATTTAGGTTCAAATGTGGTTGTAGGTTGAGGACTATCTGTATCCTTTCAGTGTCAAATCACAATTGTCTTTTCCAAAAAGTATATATTTATTTACATTTACAACGGATTGTTTTGTTTTACCTTAGGTCTGTTGGGTTTTATTGTGCTGATTTTGTCTTTATTATTGCAGGATGCTATATTTTTTTTAAATTTGTTTGATAAAATAACAAATAAGGAACAGAAGTCTCACATACCTAATTTTTACAGAAATGTTTGAAGCCGGTGATTAAGTGTATGAATAGCATATATTAGATTTCATCTGGATTTATTGGGCTCTGTTTGTTCAAATTAATCTGAATCAGCCACATCACTCAAGTGACTGCATGACCAGAAAAGCTCAGAGTCACGTTGTTCTGGAGGCATCACTAGATTTGCTTGCTTTAAAGAGGGTTGGTGTGCATTCTCAGATTACCAAAATGGGACAAGGGTGTGGGGTTGATAACTGGCTGGAAAATTACTAGATATTAAAATACAGCCTCTTCTCTGGGGCAGTTAAACCGGAGTAGTATTTCATAATGGGGAAAAAAATGTCACCTGATGTCACCTGGAAAACAGCACTGAAAAAAGTGGCTTATGACCATTTTTCACACTTACGACCATTGCAGCATCCCCATGGTCACATGATCAAAATTCAGATGCTGGGCAACTGACTCATACTTATGACGGTTGCACTGTCTCAGGGGGTCACGTGATCACCTTTTACGACCTTCTAACAAGCAAAGTCAATGGGGAAGCCATATTTGTTAAACAACCGTGTAAATAATTGAATAGCTGCAAGGATTTACTTAACAACTGTAAGAAGAAATGTCATAAAATGGGGCAAAACTCACTTAACAACTGTCTCACTTAGCAACAGAAATTTTGGGCTCAATTGCGGCTGTAAGTTGAGGACTACCTGTACTGTGTACAGGTTTTTAACCATTAATTAATTAATTAATTAATGAGCTTCCAATTTCCTGTCATTCTTCTCAGCCAGTTAGTGTGATTCAAGTAGCTGTATTACAGACAGAAATTAGCAAATTAATTTTGGCAATGAATGGAGACAAATCTTAGCCACAAACATCCACTCCACACATCTAATGACTGTTTAAAAGACACAGCAACAGAACAGTTGGCAGCCATGCTTTTCTTCATCATCATCATAAGTTACCTGAAACTAATACAAGGGATGTGAATAAAATGAGTATGAAACTGCAATTTTTCTTGAACAAATTTCCAAAACAGTTGACTGCTTTTTCCAAGTCCATAATAAGCTCCTGGTGTTGAAAGCTTTGGCAAAGCTGAACATCACAGTTAACTTAATGACATTTATTATGATGCCAGATAAGATATGACGGGTTTCTGCTAAACATACATTCTCTGTTTGAGTGGCATTTTTGATGTTACCCCAACATTCCAGAATAATGTGGTCCCCAAATCTGGTATATAAAGGATAATTTATAATTCTGGGTGAGTGCTGGTGTTCACGCTGAAAACACTAAAAAGTAACTGTTGGGTAGGGTAAGAACACTGGCAGCAGCAGATCAGAAGGATGGAAATCAGTAGTGCAAAAGCTGATGCCTGAAACTCATGACATGGAGTTGGGTGTCACGTTGCATAAATCCAAGGCTCTGAAATAAAGGGAGGGGTTCACTGAACAATGCCTATTCAAAGCTTATTCAACAGGAACCAGGTATTGTTCAGGCCTGCTGCAAGAACACAAGAACAATCGGTCCCTTTCCTGGGAGTTCCCTTGGCCCAAAGGAAGAGGAAGAGGAAGGAAAGGGAAAAGGGATGCTGAAAGGAGTGGCTTGCTTAATGCCTCTTTAAAAATCCCCTTGCCACCCAGCAACCCAATTCAAAATAGACCCTATGTGGTAGGAACAGAATAAATAAAAGCATTGAAATGGCTTTAAAAAGATGAATTGGTGACGATAAAGCTGCTCATCTAGGCAGAAATGCTGGTGATGGCACTGTTCTCCCTTGCAATTTATAAATAGCAACTTTTGATTTCATTTGCACCAGTCTAAAATTAACTTACTTCCACATTGGCCTTTGCCACATTTTAATCTCAGTATTGTTGATGGTTTGCAAGTGCTTTTTCTACATTAGGTTTTATTGTATTTTGAATTTGTGTGATACTCCAGTTAGGCTGAATAGCAGATAGTTAAATTATTGTATAAATATAATACTTACTGATCAATACAATTTACTATAGCTTTCTCTCTTTGTCTTTATCCAACATATACAGGTTCAAATAATGTTTTAAAGGTGATTTTCTCTCTTGATTATATGTGAAGAGGTTTATATATTTACCTGAAAGGAAATAAAGGTAAAACTTATTGTAAAGAAAAGGATGAAAAACATCTGAGAAATCATAGCCAGTGCACAGTTTCCCAATTTTGTCAGCTAGAGTTCCACCTCTCACTGAAACTAGTTTGGAGATTGTGTACAAAGGACACACTTTTTTATTCATACATATGTTTGAAAACACATATGTAGACACATATACAGCAAGAAAAGACAGATCCAGGACAAAAATTGCCAGTGAAGAAAATACTATATTTGCAAAATTATTGCATACAAACAGATATAAGCCATCTTCTTGTACACACACACATATACACAATTGCAGTCATGAAGAGAAAATGCAGAAATCTGGGCTGACAAAGCATAAACCCACACATGCGTACTCTATAGTACTAAGTAGAATTAAGAGACTCTTACTCCCAGGTAAGTATATATAGATTACTATTATACTGAGGGCAAAAATCAGAAGATATAAGGGGGGAAAATCGACATATGTTTTTGTGCTTGGCTTCAGGCACAAAAGCCAGCATGGTGTAGTCATTAAGTGTTGGACTATAATTGTGCACATCCTAAACTTTGCTATTTGCAGGAATCCAGCTGCAGCCTTGTTTGAATTACTCTTTATGGGAGAACTGTCAGATTCATAAAGCTGAACTCCCAGAAAGTTATATTTTACATTTTCCCTTTCACAGCTTGTGTATTACAGTTCTTTGTATGCCAGAACTCTTTTGTTGGGTGCTTCCCCTTGCCTGGTGAGCTGAACAAAATACTACGTAGGAAGCAATAATTTGTAGCATCAGCTGAAGCAGTGCCCCTTTTTAAGAACTTGTGATTCTGTAATTCATGCTGGCCAGGACTGCTGGAGGGCTAAGCTGTAATGGGGGTGGTGGTGGTGTCATAAGAACATCTTGACTTTTACAGCTGTTTCTTACCATAATGTTCCCTCCACCGGTTCCTCAATCAAAATGGTGCTATGAATAGATCTCTTTCTGACACATTGATTGAGCTTCTAATTTGTTCAGTGACTGAAGTTTCCTGAACAGATTATGAAATTATTGCAAATGGTTTTTTTAATAAAAGGTAAAAGCAGTAAAAAATGTTTAATAGGAAAGGTACAGGAAAGATGTAACAAAAAACGAGGGTAGACAAATGCATGGATTTTTAATTTAGATTTTAGATTTTAGATTTTATTAAATTTATACCCCGCCCTTCTCCCGAAGGACTCAGGGCGGCTTA
>NW_015386753.1:457713-480953 GCF_001527695.2 Protobothrops mucrosquamatus
GGCCTGGGGTGGAAATGTACAGCTGAGTATCATCAGCGTACTGATGGAAATCCACCCCAAAGCCACGGATGATCTCCCCCAGCGGCTTCACATAAATATTGAACAGTAAGGGGGAGAGGACCGACCCTTGTGGCACCCCACAAGTTAGGGGCCTTGGGGCCGACCTCTGCCCCCCTGCCAATACAGACTGCGTGCGATCAGTGAGGAAGGAGGAGAACCACCGCATTACGGTGCCCCCCACTCCCAACTCCACCAAACGCCGCAGCATGATACCGTGGTCCACAGTATCAAAAGCCGCTGAGATGCTAAACTAATTAACAGAAGAAAACATATACACATATGGTGTTAACAATCTTGACTTCAAAATTAATTATCACGGTATTTTTAAAAAAAAAAACAGAAAAAAGAATAAAAAGCTGAAAAATTATGTTGCAAACTGAACTCCTAAAAAGTTTGTCCTTATTTTTCAGGTTTTCTTCCCTGCTCTTCTGAAGAAAAAAAAAATCTAATTCTAATTTTGACAATACTTATCAGCAACGTATTGCTGCTAATCAGGTGCAGTTTTCTTCTTCCAGTTTTGTGTGGTCATTCTCTGAACTAGTCTCATACCCAAAATATTCATAATTCTTGATTGATTCCACATGATTCCAAAAAGAACAGATACATCTAAAGAAAATATAGCTACTGCGTTGTCTATTTTCAGTTAAAGCAAAACCATTGATTACAAGTTTGGTATGTCAGGAGCTTGGCTTGGAAATAGATTGGTGAGACCAAATTATATTTCACTTAAACAAACAAAAGAAATACTCCAAAGATGCTTTGGAGGCAACTACACTTTCTTGGTTTTCTTTGAAGACGTTTCACTTCTCATCCAAGAAGCTTCTTCAGCTCTGACTGGATGGTGGGAAAGAAATACTCAAATACACCTTTTCTGCATAACAAAACAAACAGAAGCTTGAAGGAGGTACCGGTAATTTGGATGAAGAAATAAAATCTCTGCCAGAGATTGTGACCCAGGTCTACCCTCACAGACACACCTACTCTTGAAGGAGTTAAGAGATGAGATGTATCCCTTGGTTTGTATCACAGATTGCTACTGAACATTTCTGTGATGCAATTCCTGAGAAGCAACACAACTCCCTTCTGTATCTGTAAATTACTGCAAATTTAAGAGTGCTATTGTTTTTTAAAATTTGTTCTCAAGCTTCTTAAAGTTAAACAACCCTACCCAAAATTCTGATCAAGCCAAATCAAACACACTTGGAGTTGCCTAAGTAGCTCTTATTCTTTTAAGGATGAAATGCATTAAACTTGAGGGAGAAATGTTGAATCTGCCAGAATGAAGAAATCTGTGTTATGGACATGAAACAACATGACTCTCTTCATACAGCTGAAGAGGCAAGGCTCATTCTGGTCAACAAAGCCTTTGCATTGCCTTGCAGTTCACCTGACAATTCTGGCAGCTTTGGTGGGGGCTTTATCAAGACTTCATAAATAAAAAAAAAACCATTTCTACAGGTGCTGTGAATAATAAGCTGAAATTATCAGAAGTGTAAAAAAGCTGGAAGCCTAGAAGAGCCGGGTCTGACCACCTTTCCATTTGGCTGGTTCAGCTATTAATTTTTAAAAGTAGATTATTATCAAAAATTATAAAATTGTACAGATGGAAAGGACCCAGGGGAAGCACGATGGTGCTCCCATAGTTGTGGTAGGTGGCTTTATTTTTTCCAAATCCAGACCCAAAAAGGAAACCTTTTCTAGCTTGGGAATAGTCCAGAATATGACCTGCATGACACTTGAGGTTTGGGGGCATTCTGGTGGTTTTCTATCCCCTAACAACATCAAGGCATGATGCTTTCCATGTCCAATTAAATCATCCTCCTTGGCTCCCTTTGGATTTAATGTACTTTCCTATTTTATTGCCTTTGGATTTTTTTTCTTTTCTTGGGCATGAAAGGTGATTGATCTGTGCACAGTCTACTGAACAAAGTGATGCTGTTCCCTTCAATTCCCATAGCACTCCTTTTGTGAAGAAGCTTTGATATCTGAGTAATTCATTACCATAGCAAAGTTGTTTTCATGGCAAAGAGGCTAAAAATAGAGTCATTCAAACTGTCAGGCAAAGTCCTTGTGGAGAAAAATACTGTTATGTAACAGTGTTCAGAGCAAAACTAGGAAAATGTTAACATTAATGTTGCACCTACTCAGCAGTCATGTCTGCAGGAGGATCAAAAGAGTCAAAATGGCAGCTACAATTGCACCAGATGATGGCTGCCTGACTCAGGTAGTAAAGGGGCAAAGCCTCAATTATATAGTCATGGCTGCCATTTTTAATTTTCTGGCATTCCTTGCAGATGCCCTTGTGCCTCAGTGATTACAACATTGTTCACCATCACCATCAGAGACAACAATGCTAAATACTGTATAATGTGATATATTACAAAAGGAGACAATTATAAAGGACTATAAAAAGAAATTAAATGAATATTTTGACAATAATTTGGACAAATGGAAAATTTAATGACTGTTTGGGAAGCCATTAAAGTGGTCAAGAGGAGTTACATTATATAATATAATTTAATTTAATATAATTTAGGGAAGAAGAAATCTCAGGAAAAGATGCAAAAGATACTAGATGAAATTAGAAATAAAAAAATTGAATTGTAAAAAAAATCAATGGTTCTAAAATCTTACATCAAATTAAACTGCTATGTCAACAATTGCCTCTGTTAACAGTCTAAGAAATAGAAACTAAATTGAATTATACAAAACAGATGCATTTTGAATTTGCAAATAAACTAAGAAGATGGCTGGCATACAAATTGAGAAAGGGAAGAGAAAAGAAAATGATAGAGAAAATCCCAAAAGGTGACATGATAATAACAGACCTCTTTAAAAAGTATTTTTATAATTTTATTCCAATCTTTACAAGAAACAGGAACTAAATACACAAAAAATAGAGGATTATCTACAAAGGCAACATTTATGTAAGCTCTCATAAGCTCAGAGACAATTTATGAATGAACCAGTAATATCTTTGAAATATCAGAAGCTATTAAAAAAATGAGAACAGACAAAGCTCTGGGTCCAGATGTTTTCATAAGTCAATACTATAAATGTTTTGAGGACCAATTCTTACAGTTTCACATTTTCTATGATTTTGATTGAGTTGCTGGTATTTGGCTATTTCCTAGCTAGAAGATGCACTTAGTTATTTCAGCTTAAGTGTCAAAATAGGCAGAAAGGCTTAAGCAGTTTTTGTTTTGTTGTTTGGGTTTCACTGACAGGGTTGATGGTCGGGGTTGGTGAGTGATATGAATAGCAAGTTTGGCATTTCCTTCTCTTTCTGTAATCCATCCATCCATCCATCCATTCATCCATCCATCCATCCATCCATTCATCTAATTCTAGGGTCCTGAAATGTTTTTATGACCACATCTCATGTGAAGGCTGAAGTTGACAAAGCTGGAATCAAAGACCCTGAGATAAGGCACAATGGTTATCAAAGCATGAGTTGAATATTCTATTCTGTTTGTTTATTTAATGTATTTGCCACCCATCTTGCCTCAAGGTGATTCTGTTATTATGCAAAGGTAAGGGAAAGAAATCTGAGATTTATAAACTCTGAATATAATGGGTTGGATTATTAGATTTTATAGTAAATTATATGTTTAGTTTTGGGGGTTTCTTGATACTCTTTGGATTTGTCAGATTTCAGTTCCAAGAATTTCCCATCAATTCTGATGATCTGTATTGTGAATTCGAGGGTTTATAGCTTCAACACATCTGAAAATCGCATTCAGATGTGATACCAGGATAAAATTTAAAAAAAGGCAGAACAAAAACTCAATTTGAATTTATTTAATTGATACTTAAATGAAATTAATTATCTTCAGTATATACATACACTCCATGTACCACCTTATTAGTAGGATGTGAGCAACAATATGTTACTTTGCAAGATAGTCTCTGGATATTTTTTTTTTAACCCAAGCTTTACATAAAATGAATAGCATGCACATGTTTGTTAAAACTTGGTTTTGTTCATTACTGTGCCAATTGGCCAAAATGTACTAAAACTGATTCCAAACATGGTAGAAACATTTATGTTAAAATTTACATTAAATTTACATTTCTCTGATCTACCTGCTTTTCTACTGGGTTTTGTTTTTTAATGATTGTTAGTACCAGTGCACTATTGAAACACTAGATTTTCCTTTCCTTTCCTTTCCTTTCCTTTCCTTTCCTTTCCTTTCCTCTCCTCTCCTCTCCTCTCCTCTCCTCTCCTCTCCTCTCCTCTCCTCCCCTCCCCTCCCCTCCCCTCCCCTTCCCACAAGTAGCCCAAATAGAAATAAAAATTGATGAAATAAAAATAATAAATGCAGTGAGAACATTGTAAATGGTAGGGCTAAAGATGTGATTGTGTAACTGGAGAGGTGTTAAAAATATAGATATAGGTTGCTTATGGAGCAGCTACTGTATGTGATTTGTTTAAAGTGTATGTGAAGATTAAATTTGTGCTTGATGCTTGAAAGAGTGTCATTGTTTCTTATCCAAAGGAAAGTGAGCAAGAATGAACACAAAAAACCACAACAAGATTAATTTGTTAAGTGTTCCAGGGAAGGTGTACTGCAAAATGCTAACAGAAAGACTGTGAAAGGTGAAAATGAGGAAAAATTGTGTAGTGCAATGCAGTTTCGTCCTATTAAGTAGATCATAGTTTAGGCTCTTAACAAGTCAATGAGAAATGTATGAAAAAAATTATTGCACATGGAAAAGTACCCAGTTTATTGTAAACTTATTTATGTAATTTATTGAAACATTTACTGTGAATTAAAAAGTTTTAGAAAAAAGATGTAGTAAAACGAATAGGGTTGAATTATGAAATGTTTTGCATAAATGTGGACTTAAAAGTGGGTTGATGAATGTGATAAGAAACCACTGAGGTGGCTGGACATATACTGTTTCCCCCAAAATAAGACCCGGTCTTATATTTTTTTTGCCTCAAAAAAAGGCACTAGATCTTATTTTCGGGGGATGTCTTACCTTAGAACTGCTGCAGCCAGCCAGGAGGCCCTATGATGCTTCACGCCAGTGCTGCCAGTCGTGGCAGGATGCCGTGTGGCACTTCAAGCCGTTACCAGGAGGCTGCATGATGCTTGGAGCCATTGCCGCTGGTCGCGGCAGGACGCTGCATGGTGCTTCAGGCCATTTGCAGGAGGCCTCATGGTGCTTCGGTGGCACTGGCCTGAAGTGCAGTGCGGCATCCTGCGGTGACCGGTGGCACCAGCCTGAAGCACCAAGCAGCGTTCTGCTGCGACTGGTGCTTCACCAGCATGAAGCACCATGTGGCCTCCTGCAAACAGTCCGAATCACTGCACAGCCTCCTGCTGAGACCGGTGGCAGCAGCCTGAAGCACCATGCAGCCACCTGCCATGAGGAGCATCACCGGCCCGAAGCACCGTGTGGCGTCCTGCCACAAGGAGCGGCAACGGTGCAATGAGCCACGCAGTGCGACAAGTGTCAGGGCATAGGAGGTCTGATTGTGGCAGTCCTACCAATAAGGTAAGCAGGTGTAGGGTGTGTGGGGCAGCTCCACCCCCTACCCCCACCCTAGCTTGATTTTTAGGTGTGCGCCTCATCCCAAAACCTGGGCTTATTTTTGGGGTAGGGCTTATATTAGGCCCACCCGAAAAATCAAGCTAGGGCTTACTATTGGGGTAGGTCTTATTTTCGGGGAAACATGGTAAAGAGATGACTTTCAAGAACCCTTCAATTCTTACAATCTATGATTCTATGTATGAAAATCAACCTGCAATATAAATAACATGAAAGAAAAACAAAGAGATTGAGAGGAAAGGGAAGACCCCCCCTCCAAAAGTCATGAAATTTTTGAAATCCTGAAGAAAGAAAGAGGAGTAAAGTTTAAGGAGCAAAATTCAGTGTATTAAATGATAGAAGCAAGGATGATTTGCATGGCTAGAAAGGAATGGAGTGGTATAATGAATGATATTGGTTTAAATTCTTTTCTTATCTCAGGTCTTTAATTTTGTTGGTTTACTATTTCTTACATTTCTTATTTACCGTTTCAGCTTTCCACGTAATGTTGCTTACCCCAAAATGAAACATGATAAAGGATATGTAAAAAAAGGATGCATGTTAACATGATTCCTCTCTATTCAGGGTTCTGAGTATTTACTCATTCAATCACAATTTGGTAACTAGTTTTTTTTGGGAGGGGGGGATGCACAAAAGGTTCTGGGAGACCTCATGAAATAGTGAGGCCTCCAATTGTGCCCTTCTAATATAAACCAAGGGGTTAAGGGGTAGATTGGAATAACAAGGAGAAGATGGCAGCAAAAGAGGTCTACAGACTGATATCGTAGATCAAAATGATAGTAGGTAAGCACCGTAAGATAGTGTTGGAAAACACAGAAAGGCCAAACCTATTGTTTAAGCCAGGGGTAGGCAACCTTGGCTCTTTTATGACTCGTGGACTTCAACTCCCAGAATTCCCGAGCCAGCCATGCTGGCTCGGGAATTCTGGGAATTGAAGTCCACGAGTCATAAAAGAGCCAAGGTTGCCTACCCCTGGGTTGAGCCATCACTCTTTTGATCTCACTTTCTAAGCATCCAAAGGCTGATTATAATTTTTTAATATAACAGCATCAACTGAATTTCTGCCAGCAGGAGTATATTTTGAAAGCCAGAGCTAGAAGCTCGGATGCCTTGTGCTAAGATCAGAGGCTTTGCCAACTTTCGCATCCATGGCAGTTTAACAATACCAGCCTTAGTCCAGGGAACAAAGCAAAAGCTGGCCTCATCTTAGAATCTGTTTCCCTGGTTTTTCATCTCCTTCACTGAAAGTAATTAAATCAAGTGGGGAAAACATTTTGTTAAAAAAAAACCCTACAGTGAAACAAAACAGCTGTGCATAACTTGTGACCTACAACACTGAAATCAGTGAGGTTCCTGTCAATTCTTATCCTGTGCTCTATTTTATAGGCCAAGGCAAAGCAGAAGTTTTCAGCAGAAGCAGAAGCCTCAGAGAATGCAAGCAAAGAGAACCCTACTTATTTTGATTGGGTTGGTCACCATGTGCGTAGATCTCAGCAGAAAATATTCCTTCTGTACTTTCCCCTTTTCTGAGTCTCTTAATGATAAAACCTAGTGCGCTCACATGGTGCAGGACTGTCAGATTTACTAGGAGGACAATAACTCTCTTCCCATCCTAACTTCCTTCTTCTGGTTTCTTCATGTATTAAGTTTAATTCAGGGCTTTTCAACCTTTTCACCCATTGTACCACTTTTAGGATATGGCAACATCTGAGTACCACCAGCAAGGGGTCAAAAACTTGATGACCAAAAAAAGGGGGGGATAAAGTACAGGTAGTCCTCGACTTACAACAGTTCGCTTAGTGACTATTCGAAGTTACAATGGCACCGAAAAAAGTGCCCCCTAAGCCACAGCCGAGCAAGACACACCTGCCTCCCCACCCGGCGGCACTCTTTCTCCTGTCCGAGGTTTTCATTGTTGTGAGCATTTCTGTTGAGGATTGGCAGTGGGGGTGGGGTGTGTTTGGTTTTTATTCCCCCTGTCTGCTAGGTGGTTGCAGCAGGTTTTGGTCACTTCACATGACCCTGGGACACTGTGACCGTCATAAATATGAATCAGTTACCAAACATCTGAAGGTAAATCACAAGATCTTGGAGATGCTGCAACATTCCAGCTGATCGGCGCTCCTTCTGGGCTCAGCAGAAGTGCCAGGATCAGTGCCGAGCTCCAGCTGGAGCCTGGCGCTGATCCTGGTGCTTCCACTGAGCCCTGACAGCCCTGCAGCTCCAGCCATCTCTCGCTCAGGCTTGTGCGGTGCTGCCACCGGTTCAGCTCATTCCCCTCCCCTGCTACCACTTTTTTAGGATGGTCGCGTACCACCTGCCAGGTGCCAATGTACCACAGGTGGTACCCGTACTACTGGTTGAAAAGCCCTGGTTTAATTGATCTGATTCTCTAAGGCAGGGATGTAGAATCTCTGGACTTGAGTGGTTGCTGAATTACAGTTCCCAGCAGCTTTCCCTGGTGTTAGCTGGGAGTTGCTTTTCAGCAGTATCTGGATGGCCAAAAATGCCCCCTTCCATCTCTAAGTCCTTATGAAACAGGCAGTAGGACAGCAATTTCTGCTGGATTTGTAGAATCATTTTGCTGCCATTGTTTCTACTCACTCCACCAAATCTAGTAGAGAAGTGATGCTCCAAGTCTCTTCTATTAAAAGAAGGTAATTTTATTGAACTCTGGAACTGTGGATAGGACCTGCCCTATAAAGCATCCTCACCCTGGAATTTTGGATGGCCTCAACTTTGTTAGACTTTTTAAAGTACCAAAGACCAGGCATATGGGTGAGATGAACTCTGTTGCTGTGCTTCCTCTCCGCCGCCCCCTCCCCGTGAATAGGATTACAATTTATGTTTGGATGTCTAGAGTTATAAGTTGTGGATTTTTGTTCGTATATGTATATAATCTTGTATATTGCTCATTCTTAGATGGGTGAGATGGGTGGTTATATAAATAAATTATTTTCCCATGACATTATTTTACTTAAAAACTCATAAAGCAAATTATATAATAATAATAATAATAATAATAATAATAATAATAATAATAATAATAATAATAATAATAATAATAATAATAATAATAATAATAATAATAATAATAGTAGTAGTAGTAGTAGTAGTAGTAAAGTTGGAAGGGACCTTGGAGGTCATCTAGTCCAACCCCCTGCTCAGGCAGGAAACCCTATACCATTTCGGACAAATGGCTGTCCCGTCTCTTCTTAAAAACTTCCAGTGTTGGAGCATTCATCGCTTCTGGAGGCAGGTTGTTCCACTGGTTAATTGTTCTCACTGTCAGGAAGTTTCTCCTTAGTTCTAGGTTGCTTCTCTCCTTGATTAGTTTCCACCTGTTGCTTCTTGTCCTGCCTTCAGGCACCTTGGAGAATAGCCTGACTCCCTCTTCTTTGTGGCAGCCCCTGAGATATTGGAACACTACTATCATGTCCCCCCTCATCCTTCTCTTCATTAAACTAGACATACCCAATTCCAGCAACCGTTCCTTATATGTTTTAGCCTCCAGTCCCCTAATCCATCTTTGTTGCTCTTCTCTGTTTGCATATCTAGAGCATCATTGGGGAAAGCTACAACAGAGTGCTACCACCACAATAAAAGCTAATAATAATTCCAGAGTACGAGTAGGCATCATGTATCTCTCTGTTTAAAAGCCTTCTCTGTAGTTGCAACAGCTGTTCTGTGTATATTGCTTCATTTTTATTTTTATTTTGATAACACTTTAATTTCCTTTTCCTTTTCCTCTCATCACCTCCCAAGACTCCTTTTATTTATGTAGAATGATAGGCTTTTTTCCTCCTGATTGCACATGCCTGGCCTCTCCCGCTTTGTTCTTGAGCATGACCTGAGTTGACAGTCCCATGGTTGGCTTCTTAGCTTATCATTATTACTGCTTGGATTGAAATAGCAAGTTACTTATTTTCTTTTCATGGGTTTAATTCTTAAATATAGTTCTGATTAAGATTTCTTATTCAGCTTCAGCCTTATCCCAGCTGTTATAGTCATATATTTCTATGTTTAGCTTTGCACCAGTGAGGGTGCTCTTTGATGCATTAATAATCATTTCACTGAAATTAATAGAGATCAGTACAAAAATATACTTGTGTATCTGAATCATTCTGATTTTGATTTGAATTCATAAACTGATTCAACACGTGGATCAACAATTGTTCCAATTGTTCAGACATTCACACTGATTTGGTAAAAAAATGCATTTGTACATATGCAAAACGCCTGTCAAATCCCATTCACTCTGGCTTGTATGTTTCTAGATCAATTCAGAGGCATCCAATTTGATTCAATGCTTTGGCTTCAGAGATTCGATTTGAAGACCTGAGCTGAGTTGCCGATTTGGTTTAATCACCTTCAAATCAAATATTTGTAGACTGTCCTTAAAAGTAAAAGTCCTCTGAAAGTAGCTTTTATAATATAATAATTTCCAAATATAAATACATGAATACAAAATAAAATTAATCATTACTCAAATATGAAAACAGGCATCCAAGTCAATACTGAAAATGAACCCACATTTGCAACTAGAAGGACCTTGAATTAAAAAAGACATGAAAGTAAAAATAATACAGGAATGCACAGTTGGAAGCCCCAAATCTGTATAGCCTCTGATTACTTTGGATCAGAGTTCAAAGCTGGTTTACAACTAGCTCTTTTTAATGTGCCATGGAGAAGGGGGAAAGCCTTAATAAAGCTAACCGTCTGCCTCTAATATAATGTAAATCGCATTTACGATTTGATTACAATAATCCTCAACGTACAACCAACTGCACTGAAAAAAGTAACTTATGACCATTTTTCACACTTATGACCATTGCAGCATCCCTTTGTCACATGATCAAAATTTGGATACTTGGTAACTGGCATGTATTTAGGATGGTTGTGTCTTGGAAGTCATGTGATCACATGAAGGTCATCAAAGATCGCTATTGTGACCTTCTGACAAACAAAGTCAATGGGGAAGCCAGATTCACTTAACAACCATGTTACTAACTTCACAACTGCAGTGATTCACTTATCAACCGTGGGAAGAAAGATTGTAACATGGGGCAAGACTCACTTAACAACTATTTTGCTTAACCATGGACATTTTGGGCTCAGTTGTGGTTTAAGTTGAGGACTGCCTCAACTACGCCAAAACCCTTAACTGTCCTAGCATTGACTAAGGGTTGGCCTAGCCATGTGTACTTTATCACATGTAGCCCTTTCACGCCACTAAGATAACAGGATTGATTAGGACTAGTGGTTTACTTTAAAGTTGATAACACATTAAGCTGGTTTTTATAGGAATCCAGGCCTCTTTTTTTCCACCTTGATAATTGCCCCCCAATTCCCTTTGCCTTCCACTTCCTGCGCTGTTTCCATAGACTATGGAAGTATTGGGAATGAGAACTTGTGAAGATCTTTAAGAGGCCTCTCTCTCTCTAAGTCTTTCCCCAATGGGGGCATCATCTGCACTACACAAAAAAGTTGGGAGCAAAAAAGGGGGATTTTGGGGGCTGGCAAGTGGACAGAACATGGGGAGGGATTGAGGATTTGATAAGGTGGCCTAGTAGAGGCTGCCTTCGGCCAGAGGTATCCAACCCCTGCTCCAAAGGTTTAAAGAAATGGCTCTCTATGAACAGCTCTCCATCTCCAGAAATTGACAGAGGAAAGCAATGGCTTATGATGTTGGCCATGTGTGGGGTGGGGGTGGGGGGGTTTCCAGTGACACCTTTCCCATCTCTTATATTATGCTTCAGAATTTTGGTCCATGTTGATTATGTAACGAAAAGAAGTGTATGCCCAGAACCAAATGGAAGATTTTGACAGAATGATCCAGGTTATAAAAATAGCAATAATTACACAGTGCCAAGATTATAGCTTTCTACTTACTGTTTAGGATCCAAAACAAGAAAGCAACCATTAAAACAACCTGAGTGAGAAATTCTCTACTATTCTGCAACCCTTTGGTTTCTAAAATTGCTGACATTCGGTCACTATTCCCCAAGATCTATCTATCTTCTCCCCACCCATCAACCACTGTGGCTGCAGAGCAAACCATGCTAGAAAACTGTCTCTGTGTATTAGGAAAGATTTAGAGAAGCTATTTGGTAAAACTGTCAGTTCTCAAAGGTTGTGCAACAGATAACAAATACTGCATGTAAGGACAAAGGAAAAGTAGCAAGTGAGCAATACATTTTTTTTTAAACAAGAAGAAACTAATTCTTTTTTTGCAGTCTCTTGCATGCTTGAAAATGGTTGCTAAAATAAGATTGCAAAAAGGAGAAAAAACATAGGGCAACATTCAAAACATGGCTTTACCAGGAATCCCCTGAATGAACAGAGATGTTTCTGCTCACCCCTCATATCATAACTGTGTGTGTTTATGTGCATGTGTGCATTGGGAAACCCAGGTGCATTGGGAAGCCCATATCTTCCCTGGATCTCATGAAAAGCACCAGACACTGCAAAGCTGCAAAGTTCAGGACACAAGAACCATTTGGATTTTAAGAAAGGTCTTCATTGCTAAGGGGTAATGCAGCAAGTTCCTGAAAGCCTGTTAGTGCAATTCTTGCACCAATTAAGGCAAAGTTGCTCTGAGTCTCTTGTGCTTCTCCTGTTCCCTGGGCTGAAGTGTCTCTTTTGCCATAGTATGTCCCCTCCTCAACTCTTCAATGGGCTGTTGGACATCTCATCATAATTAAGAGATGAAGAAGGACAGGGATTAAATTGGAGCAGTCAAGTGTATCCCAAGTGTGTTCCTGATAGCCTCTTCCATAGGAATGAATATCAGGATCAGATCTGATCCTTCTTCTCTCCCAATTTAAAACGTGATCCCATTCTGTTTAGAGAGTTACTAAACAACCTGTGCCCCATTGGGCCATCATATCAGAGTTATTTCCTTACCTAAACAGAGAAATAGAATGACCATGGATGGGTAAAAAAAGCTGTGGGAGTGACTTCTGATTTCCTGTCAACTTCCCAATTGAGTTTCATTATGGGAAGCTTGCAGGGAACATCAGAAATCTTCTTTTCTTCCTCTATCCCTCCCTCCTTCCTTCCCTGCCTCCTTATCTCCTTCTCCCCTCCCCCTTCCTACCCTCCCTCCCTCTGTCATTTCTTCCCTTCCCTTCCCTTCCCCTCCCGTCCCCTCCCCTTCTCTGTAGACAGGTAAGTGGCTACTGTTGGGTGTGGGAAAGAATGAGGGATTGCGAGACTGGCTGGGAAACTGTCTTGGAACTTTGAAAATAAAGATCACATGACAGCAACAGTAGCACAGCAGCAGCCATTAGCAATGAAACAGTCATAACTTTCCCAAATTTAATTCCCTTGGCAATCATGGGGCCTTGAATTTTGGACACATTCTGTAACATAATCCATTTGAGATATATTGGTTCAAAAATTGATATATCATGTTGCCAAGTTGAAGGTCATGTCAAGAGTTTCAGTAGAATATAGATTATGATGATTCACAGACAGAGTTATAAAGATGTCAGAGGCACATTGCTCTATGGCTGCCCTCACACTTTGAAATTCTTTACCTTTCTAAACTTCTTCTCTCATGGCATTTCATCATTGTTTTCTTACAAAATTATATGTTGTAACCCACCCAGAATCTTTTTAGTTGGGCATATTATAAAACTGTAAAATAAACCTTTTCTTTCCAGATTCTAGGAGTTAGAAAGAAGAAAAAGAGTCTCAGTTAAGTGGATTGGTGGTTTTGCTCAGACCCATCCCCTGCTTCAGCCTCACCTACCCCAACTAATTGTATCTAAGAGAGCAACACTTTCAGCAGAAAAAATGTTTGACAGATTCTAAATAATTTCTTATTCAGTGCAATCTTTAAAACAGATTAACATTATTGGAATATTTTGTAGAAATGTGTTTTAACTGACAATAGCTTATTGTTTCATAATCCAAGGAAATATTTTGTCCTATGTAAACTTATTTTGTAACTGCCAGTTTCATCTAGTGAGAAAGGCAGCGAGAAAAAGAGAGAGATGTCTGTCTGAATGTTTTTACTTAGTAATCTGGCTTGCCTCAAATATCGGAGCCAAATTTTTTTTTTTTAGTGTTCTGTTGAGGTGTTAATATTTCCAGGAAGTGACATTGCAGGAGAACCATAGTTTCAAGGCAGTTTGGGTTCTGTTCTTTTTTAGTGACTCACTGAACAGAGATAAACTTGTTGTGAAACTGTTGGTATGTCCCCTGGGAATGCCTAGCAAATGTCACCTGAATGTCCATAAAAGCACGTCCCCTGACTCATACCATAATTGGCTAAGGCTGGGCCTACTTGCATTTATTGGATTATACCATCATTTGACATTAAGACAAGAGGAAACTGGACTACTGCTCATATCAAAGGTGATAACATGTTCCCACACTTGGTAGTCATATTTCCAGGTATTTAAACCCCTTTTTGTTGCTGATGAGGTTGAACCTTGATCTTAGCTATTGTACTCTGCAATTTAGATGTCAGAAGCTCATGTGACAGAAGGCTTTTCCAGGAATTTTATTTATTTATTTGTTCTATTTGTTTTATTTATTTCTAGGCCGCTCATCTCACCAATACAGTATACCGTAATAAAAAGTTTAAAAGTGCTAAAAATGATTAAAATTAGAAAAATTACACAACCAAGTTGAAAGTTAAAAAATCAAGATGATGGGTGACCTAGGGGGTGAGAAGCTTCCCTACCCTATCAGCCACCCTCAACACATGCTGGGGCCTCAGGCCAAGTTTTTAGATTCTTCCGGAAAACCAGGAGTGTGCAGGAAGGTCTCACCATTAATCATTTCTCCACAGAAACAAGTCAGGCTAAAAATAACTGTTCCCTCGTCTGCTTATCTTCTCATTTTTGTGTGGTAATGTTTGCAAAACTCCACATGCAATGTTTATTAGTTTTTTTAAAATTTAAATAAAACAGTTTTATTTAAGTTCAAGAATGACATGCAACAATTCAGCCAAAGTACAGTTCTTTATTTGTTTACACATAATAGACAGGATCTTGCCAGATTAAATCCTTTCTATACTTAGCCTAATGGATGTACCCTTGGAGATTCTAGGGAGTGACTATCTGAACTTTCTCTATTTCCTATCCAACTCTGGACTGGGTTTGCTTCTTGTCTCTGCCCACTATTTCTGGAAGGTGCTCCTTCCTTCCTGGGAAATTGCCCCCTTACTGTAGTCCCTCACACCATAGGAACCATCTCTCACAATTTTGATGATTGAAATCAGGAAGGAGTAAACAAAAGAGGAGGGTGGCCTAACCGTCTTCTGCCATTTGTCCAAATAAAACTTTTTCTTTTCCTGGGTTAAAAAATGCAGGAATCTAGGGTCTTTCTCTTGTTTACTGTAAATACAACCGGTAGTAATTTTCTTGATTACAATGCCTTAAAGTTACTTTGAAGACGTAGGATAACAGTATTGACTTTTTAAAACTTTGGTGTTGAAGAAGACTCCTGAGAATAAGGTAGAAAAATAAGAAAGGCAAGATTAGATTAGAGATAGATAGATAGATAGATAGATAGATAGATAGATAGATAGATAGATAGATAGATATAGATAGATAGAAATGATTGATAGATAAATTAATCCTTTGGAAAGCCCAAATAATATTAATTATTTTAGATTCCTATGAACTGTCCAAAATAGCTTTATTGCTTCTAAAATAATCTTTGCTTTACTAAATTTCCACTGCTTAGATTATTCAAGGAAAATAAATTATTGCCCAAGTTGAAATGAGAGGAGCAATTTCAATGAACACAACAAGCTTTGAAACATTTTCAAGGACTTGAGCTTTCTTGACCTGCACTACAAAACAACATGTTGTTTATTGAACTTTGGCCGATCTCCTTCATTACGATGTTTCAGCAGTAGGTGCCCTAAATAAGTGCAGTTGCAAATTAAGAGAAAGTTACTCTTTACCCTCACTAAGCTTTTTTTTTTATCTGTAGGGTTGCAAAGGTTGCTAACATCAAAGCAACTGCTGAAGCAGTTTAAGTCACAGTCTGCTGATAATGGAACAACCATTATTACCCATAATAAATCTCAGTTTGTGGAAAAGCCAATACTACAGCCATCTATATTGCTTTGGAAAAGTGATCTAGAGAAATGTAAAATAGCAATAGCACTTAGACTTATATACTGCTTCACAGTGCTTTACAGCCCTCTCTAAGTGGTTTATAGAGCCAGCATATTGCCCCCAACAATCTGGGTCCTCATTTTACTGACCTCAGAAGGATGGAAGGATGGGTCAACCTTGAGCTGGTCAGGATCGAACTGTCGAACTGTTGGCAGCCGGCAGTCAGCAGAAGTAGCCTGCAGTACTGCATTCTAACCACTGCACCACACCACAGTCATAGACATGACTGGCATCATATCACATTATTTCATTTTTTAATTGTTGTCCATCCTGTAGATATTGAACAATATTTTAAACTGTTAGATAATATTATTCAGCAATGCAGAGGACAGGGAGGTTATTCATTAATAATAAGCCCCTATCCTCTGTGCCTTCTCTGTCATTGCACCTGTCCTGTGGAGCAGCATCCTCCCCCAAAATGTGGATGAACGCCAATCCTGTTGGCCTTCCGCAAGGCACTGAAGATGTGACTTTTCCCTCAAGCCCTGGGGTCATGTGAATAGGTGAGCTTATTAGTTGGCTGTTGCTATCTCTATAAAGCTAGACAACTCCTGACTATTGTTTCAAAAATATTTTCTTACCTAAACAGAGAAACAAAATGACTACTGGCAGGCAAAAAATCTGTGGGAGCAGGAGTGACTTTCAATTTCCTGCCAGCTTTCCCATTGAGTTTCCTGGTGGGAAGCTGACAGAAAGCACTGGAATTTTTTCCCTTTCCCTTCCCTCCCCTTCTCTTCCCTCCCTTCCCCTCCCCAGATGGCAGACCACATGACTGCTGCTGATTGGGGAAGGGAGTGAGAGATTGGAAAAATGGCTGGGAAAGGTGAAAATGAGGATCATGAGATTGTGGCAATGCTGCAGCAGTGTTGAAGCATCAGCAGCCCATTAATGCTAAAGTAGCTACAACTTCCCCAAATTTCGTTCTCTCAGCAGTAATGGTTCCCAGCATTCTGTTATTAGCCCATTTGAGGTACCGTACCTTGGTTGAAAAGGTTTTGCCCTATGATGCACAGTTTCTCCCAGTTAAAAGTTTCGGACGTGAGAATTTTAATAGTATATAGATGAAAGGAGTTAATTTTCAGCTGTGACACAATGTGTCTTTGTTGTTATTGTAACTGTTTTTAATTATTTTGGATTGTTATTTTTGCTTTATTACTGTTCACTACTCAGAGCCATTGCAGCAAGATGGGTGGTCATATAAATTGTGATGATGATGGTTATGATAATATTAATAATGTCATCTCTTAAGCTTCTTCCATGAGGAACAACATGCTTTATAAATATGAATGAGTTAAGCCTCTTGAATTCCCCTTGATGATGGAGAAACGCAACACCACATAACCCTTTTTACCTGCTGGGTCTATCTGTAAAAACATATTTGCATGCCAGCTGCCTTGCCCAATCTCTGCTGACATGACATAGTTTCTCACATAGCCTTTATGCTTTTCCCAGCTTAACCTTGGCCACAGAGCAACAAAGCTGCTGAGTTAATGATCATAATGATATCAGGAATAGTCTAGATTTGGGGATGCCTGCTGACCAAGCAGGGAAAGAAATCTCAAGGTATGTCCCCAAAGCTTGCCCCACAATTTTGCTAGATGGATTTAATTAAAAAAGGCAAGTACTCATTTGTTATTCTCTGTTAAATGCTACTAACCCTGCCTTTCCCAGAAGCACTGACCTACTTGAAGTGTAAACAGAAAGACTAATCCTTGCCTATCTGTAATACTCCTTCCAATATATTTTAAAGCTTGTTTCTTAGCTACTCGGGGCCAATTGCTGAAATGTAATTCTTTCATCATATACTAGATACTGCATAGGGAAGATATATTTATAAACCCTCAGAACCTCAACGAAGTAGAGTGCTGTTAAGACAACACCGGATTATCAAGTGAACTTCACCTGTCATAAGCATGGAATCAGACAAAAGACTTTGTAGAGCAGGGGTAGGCAACCTTGGCTCTTTTATGACTCGTGGACTTCAACTCCCAGAATTCCTGAGCCAGCCTGTTGTAGAGTAACAGAGTATATATACAAGTATACTTACAACAGTTGGTTTAGTGGCCGTTCAAAGTTACAACAGCACTGAAAATAGTGACTTATGACTCCTTTTCACACTTACAACCATTGCAGCATCCCCATGGTCACGTGAACAAAATTCAGATGCTTGGCAAGTGACTCATATTTATGACAGTGGCAATGTCCCGGGGTATTCACGTGATCCACATTTGAGATCTTCTGACAAGCAAAGTCAATGGGGAAGCCAGATCCACTTAACAACCATGTGACTAACTTAACAAGGGCAGTGATTCACTTAACCACTGTGGCAAGAAAGGTCATAAAATGGGGAAAAGCTCACTTAACAAATGTCTCACTTAGCAACAGAAATTCTGGGCACAATTGTAGTCATAAGTCAAGGACTACCTGTATAAAGTTTATTCCTACATACACCAAATCACCTGCAGATCATGCTGCTGAAATGACCGGATCTGATATTCAGGTGTTGAAGGAAAAGTCTTCATCATGGTTCAGTCCAAGCCGGGAATAAACAATATGGCGACTGCTTTAGAAAGAAGGTTGCAGTTTATTGAAGAGGAGAGCCAGACAAAAAGATGGCTCTGGAAGAAAAGGAAGAGCACATGTAGGGAGTGGGATTTTATAACCTCTGGGGCTCTTGAGGTTGTTTCCTGTTCCTGTTTAAGGCTTTGTATTTCCTGTGTCATGTATTTTGACCTGTGTCCCTTTGGCATCTGTGGGCTAATCCTATTATGTCCTGTCTTAGAATTTGGATGGGGTATGTAGATTTTAGGTGTCTTTGTCTTCTTAATCTTCTAGCTGGGGGCCTCCAACCTTCCTGGATTATTTACATCTGCATTTCTACAGAGCTGGTTTCTGCTTAGGGGAGGGAGACTTGGGGCTATTAAAAAAACTGGGCATGCTTTTCTGCCTCTTTAAGATCCTTTGAGGAAATATATTTTTCTGCCCTTTTAATATTTCTTTCTCTGAGGCGGCTGACTTCCCACACAGGTTAAACATGCTTACTTCATACTGCCCTCATTCCTTAAACCCCCTCAAATCCTCACAAAAAAACTCCCACCAGAAATGGGCCCAAAGATTCACTCTGTTTTTTCCTAGAGTTCCGTTGCCAGATTCTTGAAACTCACCATCCAGTGGGGGAACTACAGCTTCAGCCCCCTGGTCTGGAAAACCTGGGGCACTGAAAAGTGCTTGCAATTTATTATATAAATATAAAATGATTTATAGTTATCATTATATATTTATGTAAATATAATCCTAGTGATAATAACAAGATTCTTAATTATAATCATACTAATCTAAAAGAGAATTCTTGCATGTTACACTGGGATACAAGGGAAATACAACTTCATTTTCCAATCCCTTCTGGTAATACTTTTTTTAAAAAGTGGAGTGGGAAATAAAGATAAAATCTATAAAAAGAAAAAGGAAATTGAAAATAAAATCTAATAAAGGGCCCCAGAAAAGAAGTGGAATTTGTCTTCTCATTCTGCCTAGGTTTAAAAAATGCACCAGATATTTTTTTATAATGGAGTGTTCCTTAAAATAAGCATAGGATTCAAATCAATAGAAGACAATCCTAGAAAAGAGACCTAGGGACGCAAGCAATTATAAGGGGCCTTTAGCAACTAGAGAGGAATTGGAAATATTTTCTGACTGGTGACTTTCCCTTGTGCCTTCCTGAAGTCCTGAGAGGAGGCTACACTTTCTCACTCCACCAGGAAATGGTATCGTTTACAGTCATCCCCAGAGCTATCCAAACAGGAGGAATGGAGCCATCTGTTAATGAGTGACTGGATTTTCAAACATGCAGACAGGACATTTGCTGAGCTATGGCAGCTAACATCCTGCAATGACCTCAGGTGATGATGACAAGAAACAGAACATTTTATCAAAACATTTCTTTCTCCTCCTTGAAGTCATCTGGTTCTTTTCAAAAGACAGTAAACAGTTGATTACGGAATGGCAAGGAGTCAAATTACTTATTTAGCACGGAATTCCCATGCCGGGCAGTTGTCAGGGGTGAGTTTTCTTAACAGAAGATTCAATCCCTAGCAGGAAAAACTTCTGCCTGAATCCCTACAGACCAGCTTCTAATAATAATAATAATAATGATAAAGTTGGAAGGGACCTTGGAGGTCATCTAGTCCAACCCCCTGCTCAGGCAGGAAACCCTATACCATTTCGGACAAATGGCTGTCCAGTTTCTTCTTAAAAACTTCCAGTGTTGGCGCATTCACCGCTTCTGGAGGCAGGTTGTTCCACTTCTCATTTGGAGAGAACAACAAAAGGTGCAATGACAGAATGATCAGATAATATGAGCAAATTGGGATGTTCCTTTAAAAAAGCTTTATGATTCTACACTCAGATAGCAGAATTTTATTAGCTAATAGCAATAGCACTTAGACTTATATACCGCTTCATAGTGCTTTACAACCCTCTCTAAGTGGTTTACAGAGTCAGTCTATTGCCCCCAACAATCTGGGTCCTCATTTTATCGACCTTGGAAGGATGGAAGGCGTAGTCAAACCTTGAGCTGGTGAGAATCGAACTGCTGAACTGCCGGCAGCCGGCAGTCAACAAAAGTAGCCTGTTGTACTGCTTTCTAACCACTGTGCCACCATGGCTCTTTGTAGGCCATTTCAGACTGGTATTCTATCTAATTTGAGGACTTTACTACTTCTCCTATCTCTTGATGATGACTTATATGGAACTCAAAAACTTGTATTTAGTTTTGAGGCATTTGGTTGTGCTTTATGAAAGGTATTGCTCCTTGTAGATACTTCTGGATCTGTGTGATTATCTTTGGAGTTTATATTTTTGGATATGTGTGTAGTTTTCTTTTAGTAGATCAATGTTGATCCAGAATGTTCATATAATGAGCAGGCCCACTGAATATATTTAATTCATGACCAATATCTCATTGACTTCACTGGGCCTACTACACACTGTATGATTTAATTTGTATTTAACCCACAGACCTGTCCTTTCCTACTTCTAATAGTCATTTCTTTAGATACGAATAACACAAATATTAAGTAACACATACATAATTATCAGACACAATGCATGTTTAACTACAACTTTGAAAGTTAATCAACGATCCTTACTGGAAAGAGATGTCATGTGCATTCGTATCCATAGGATGTGATTTACTTGCCCCTTAGGATCTAGGTCTGTATCTGTAGCAAAGTAAGACTATTCCCTGTCAAGATTGACCAGAATTAACATTAGAGAAAATAAAAGCTTAATTAATATATATATCAATGTGCTGAATTTCGGCTAGGAAACATTTGTTTTTAAGAAGAAACTTCCTTATTCATTGTATTTTCCTTAAACAATGTTTTTGATTTCCTCATTCTAGCCAGTACATGGACTTCCCATTTCACTGGTGATCAAGTGATATTTATTATTGTTCCTTGCCCATTAGTGACTTTATATGTAGAGCCCTGCTGTTATTATGGGAAATTTGTGAAGTCCTTCTTTGCTTAGCACTTTACTTTTGTTTGATCACCTGTTCCTATTTTTGCAGCATGTGACTGTTTGCCAGTTAAGGTCATCTGTCTGGTGATATATCACATATCACTGCACAGAGAACAGAATGCAGAAAGAAACCTGAAGGACAGAGAGATCTATAGATTGATCTAACAACTCAGATGCCCAAGAAAACATATTTTCTTAACAGAGACAGCTTTCATTCCCACTACTGTAGCATTCCTCTGAGTAGTTGCATCATTTCACAGAAACCAATACACAGTATCTTTAGTCACTTCTATTTCACACAAGCAAAGAAAGTTCCATTCTTCTTGGTGGATGACCTATAGTGTAAGTAATGTGAATATGCTTATTAACTTTCTCTTTATTTGGTTAAAGCTATTCCATTGCTTTTCCCAGGATGAAACTGTGTAATATAATCTATTATTCTATTGGTTGGTCACATAAATCAGTCAGATGTGTAGACTGATTTGGGCATTTTTGTCCACCTATACAGTCCTTCTCCATAGGCAAATATTGTGGCTTAATAATGTAAGGATGTAACTGTTCCAGGTAAAGCTGCCTTTCGCAATTGACTGATCGTGATTTTGTCAATGCCAACAGTATTCAAATGGTGTTCCAAATGTTTTGGAATTGTATCCAAGGTGCCTATTACTGTTGGTACTAACTTTGTTTTCTTTTGTCACAATAATCCTACTTTTATTTGCAGGTCTATATATTTTGTGATTTTCTCCAGTTCTTTCTCTTGTATTCTGCTGTCTCCAGGTACTGCAATGTTTGCTGACCAGATTTTATTACAATAGTGGCATCTTTTAATACTTGTACTTTTTTTGTAATTAACTTTAATACAAACAATCCTCTTCTTTTGCTGTTTTAGATACTCAGTTAGTCATCATGTCAATTTGTCTTATTTTGCAATTAGAGGATTTCATTCTTTCTGAAGAAAAGGTAGAAAAAAGGCTACTGGATTTGAAAATGAAAACAGTTCAATAGCAATACTGGCTTCTTCTACTAACAATTCCTTCTCTATTGTTTGAACTCTTTCTGGCAAAACTTCAATTTCTTTGCTCTGGGTATGCCTTCACCATTCTTATTCTACTTTTATGAATACTTTGTTTTGTATTATTAATCAAAGTTGATCTACTAGCCTGTATTCTTTTATTTCTGATACTGGACGATGTTCTTTCCAGAACTGGTGCATTCTTTTTAGATATCCTCTTTTCTCACTGGACTTGATTTAAAATAGGTAATATTTATTTCTTTGTTTTCAGTTATTGTATATTTACAATAGGTATGCAATTTTTCTTCCAGTAGTTCTTCAGGGGCCAATACTCCTGAGTGCTGTAGCCCATTGGTCACCAGATATTCAGTAGCTTCAATATCTAGTGCAATCCTTATTTATCGGATGACAACTGATTCAATATAGGGATCTGTAAGTTATATCCCACCATATTATTTATGGGGGAGACGGTCTGGCTCCTCTGGTGAGATCTATCCAGCATGGGTGAACCTCTGGCATAGTTCTCATTTTCCTAAGAGCATGCAAACCTCCCAACCATGTCAAGGTAGTTATGCTTGGTTGCACATTCCGCCAGATGTATACACTGGATTTGGCATTTATATCTACCTATAGCTTTGGATTGAGTTAGATTCCCCTCCCCATATGTCCAACAGTTAGGCAAACCTATATATGCCTCATAGCACCATGCTGTATATTTCTCTGCTGGCACCACTTCACCAGATAGTGTGAAGTAGGGAAGAATGTGTAATATAATATCAGAACATCACCAATGCTGTCAATAGAGAACTTGACAAGATGCTACTGCCATCATTAAAGATCTCAAATGCCAGCACAATTCTGTTCATTTTAAGTGCCTTTTTTGAGAACAGGAGAGAAAAGTGCTACAGGAAGTACAAACTGATAGTTCAGCTCCCAGAAATATTACA